>NC_134687.1:369649381-369819381 GCF_050947455.1 Rhinoderma darwinii | reverse complement strand
TAAAAAGTGCTGTTATTATTTTTGTGTTTTTGTTCGGTTAGGCTTCGTTCACATCTGCGCAGGGTCCCGTTCCGTCTGAGTTTTCCATCGGAACGGGACCCTGACTGACCACAGAAATCATAGGTTTCTGTTTCCATCACCCTTGATTTCAATGGTGACGGATCCGGTGCCAATGGTTTACGTTTGTGTCAGTTGTAAAAGTGCTCCGTTTTGCCGGAATCAATAGCATAGTCGACTACGGTATTGATTCCGTCAAAACGACGGAACCCCTGCACAACTGAGACAAACTAAAACAATTGGCACCGGATCAGTCACCATTAGAAATCAACTGTGATGGAAATGGAAACCTATGGTTTCCGTTTGTGTCAGTCAGGGCTCCGTTCAGACAGAAAGCTCAGACGGAATATCGGAACGGAGCCCTGACACAGATGTGAACCTTAGTTGCCATTTTTTTTTCTAGTAGATAAGAGAAGGAAGAAGATAAGAGACTTTATGTATCCCAAGAGGGAAATTAATAATAGTCAGTTTGCTACAAAAAGACATCAGCATCCCATATACAGGACAGTCATAACTATTAATACATTAACTTACATTAATTTAGTAGTAACATTAATACTATAAATATAGCAATATAATAAAAAATAACAAACAATTTAGGCCATCACTATTAAATAAAGATATAGCAGTAGGTAGAAAGGACCTCATATACCTGTCTTTCGTGCACTTCAATTGCAGATAGAAAATATTTTTGTGCCCTGTAAATAATAACTGTTTCAACATCCAGGCTGGAGTCATATATTCCATTTGTACAGAATTTTTGTCTTTTACTTCGTGTCAAAAAACATCCTGTACAAATACACCTTGCATGTATCAGGTTTGTATTATTTAACAACCCTCCCCCGAATTATTTTTTGCTAGGAAGCTCTTGCATGGTTCGTATAGATAAGAATCAGTGACAATACGCTTGCTACAATGTAAATAAAATGAAGATAATCTGCCTTCAAATTTTTTTAAGCATGTCCAATAAATGTTCTTGCCATTGTTACTTTTGTTACCAAATCCATTGGGATTATTGGCATTAGCCCTCCCTATTGATAGGTTACCAGTTAACTATTCTTCCGCTGCTCTGTTAGCGTGTATATGCATGTTGCGGGTTTTACTGCGTTATGACTGCAATGGAGGGTGTATTCTCATGTGCCAATTGGCACCATGTGTTTCACCTGTCCAAGCCGTGTGACTAAAATCTGCTTTTTTAAAACCATGGTAAAACGCATGAAGTCGCTTGTGAATGTTTTCTTCGAGGTAATTCGAATCCGCATATGGGAATCCTGTCCGGGACGAGGTATTTTGGTGGTCTAGGCAAATTGCATAAAACCCACACACACTATACAATGTGTACAATTGTCACACACAGTGCCCCATAAAAATAGCGCCACATACTGTGCCCCCTGTAGGTGATGCCACATACTGTGCCCCCTGTAGGTGATGCCACACGCTGTGCCCCCTGTGTAGAATGTCAGACACGCCAGGTTGTGATTCCAGATCCCCCCCCCCCCACATTCAAACCCCAGACCAGACACAAAAACAAAAAAAAAAAGCACTTCTCTCCTCACTCGTCTTCTGCACTGGTTTCTCGTTGTGTGCTTCGGGCACCACTGCTGCTCTGGGTCCTGACGCCTTCCAGTGTCATAACGTAGTGTGCGATAGCACTAGGACGTTGTGTGCGCCGCCCCACACTACAACCTGACGCTGGATGGTAACAGGATACTGAGTGCAGCGCCGACGCCCAGAGCTGAAGAAGACCAGAGAGTGGGGAGTTAACCGCCATGTACACTCACCGCTCCCCGGGCTTCCTGTACCAATGTACGCCTTCCTCACTGATTAAAGCGGTCATTGGAAAATTTATTTTCCCTCCCATTGTGGCAAGATGACGCCCTAGTCGGGCACCTACACCTTGCCCTGGCCTTGGTGGGAATGCACTTATAAATTCCTTCCAGGCTCTTTTCGGCATTCTGAATCCCCCTGAAAACACCTGGAGAGATCTGATGCAAGTCACATTTGACCTCGCTGGAAATCGGTACAATGTGTTTGTTTAAATCGACTGCTGTGCTGACAGAAGAGCATTTTATCTATCTCTACATATAATACAATAATAAATCATGGATTGTCTGTCTCTTCCACAAGTCCACTTTGTTATACTCCTTATACTTTATCTTGAGACTTGTGTTATCTGCCATCCAATGTGAGGTTTAGCATGCCACTACATAATGATAAACAGATGGGCTGCAGTGGTTAAGTTGTAAAAATATCCAATACATTCCACTTTCTATTTTATATTTAGAGGCTTATATACCACTTAAAAGAAATGGAGAATTTTTGTGGTTTTATTGTTTGCGGATACCAAGAGTCTAAGGAGGCCACGGCAGGAGAAATGCAGTATTACATGGTACCCACTCAAATGAATGGGGGGGTAATATGTGATATTTGGTCACACGTAGAGGAGGACAATCATGACAACCCCATATGCAACCATATGGAAATGGACAGTAGTTGCCCTAATTTGGCAATCTGTTAAAATTTAGTTGTTAGGTTTTTTTGGGATGGTAGTAAACAATAACCTATTCTGTTAACCAGTTAAAATCTCACGTTTATGGCCAGCTTAGGGTATGTTCAACAGTGTCCAATGTGCCCATTGCAAATCTCACATACGTTTCTAGAGGATTTGCGCGATAAAGCAAAGACTCCGACTTCTGTATAGTTTCATGTGCCGTGGATCCACACAATGATTAAGTAACGTTATCACATGGATTTTGGTGCAGAATCCACACTGAAATCCTTATCACATCCTGAATGGGTCAACGGCGTGTAAGTAAATGTAGTCATAGCCGTTTCCAATATGTGAACGGAAAAAAGTGAAAAACTGTGGGTTAATAGCACATTCCATGATTTAAGATTGATTCCAAGAATGTAGAGTTCTGTCTAAGATAAGGCTCTGTAAAGACCTCGGGGATCTCCCAAAGCATGACAGCTCTGGTCTTGTTTGGAGGACTCCATTGCTATGAATGGATCATAGTTATGTTTCAGATTGTATCAGTTCTCAGAACGTGTTGCATTCCATTAATCCTGAACACTACGGTTATCCTACTTTTATAGTACTTATACTTTGCTACTAGGTGCACAACGCGTGGCAATTTTAGGCAGATGGTTTGGTTTGTAATCATAAGAGTTTGAAAATCCCAGCGGCTTTCAAATACCCTATTACATGAGGAAGGATACTATAGAGCTTTAGAGTATACTAGCCAACTGACATGTCTTGTATACCATGTGGGTTTGGTGACTTGTGCCATGAATTCCTAAAGGGGTTGTATAACAAAGAAAATGGCTATCGATCTGCCCGATGTTCTACTTTTACATACTTTTAAAAGCATAGGTGCTCACTGCTATTTATAAAATGGATAATTGCATAAATAACCGTTTCCTAATATAGTAGTAAAGGGAGTGTTTCAAAGTATAAGTTACAGGGCAAGTTTCCCTGCCTTTCATGCCCGCTTGTAGCACGTCGATAAATCCCACACCATAGGCCAGTGTTTCTCAATCTGAGGCGTCCCCGAGTTTTTGATGAATTGTAGCATGCCTCCCAAACGTCCTGGAGTCAGCAGGATAGACCTACTTTCTTGGGACACAACGCTTCTGTCCTGGCAGGAGTGATCCATCACGGGTTACTTCATAAGGGAAGACATTCTCTCCTATGCAGATTGGCACAGAAACATACATATATATGTACTGAGCTCTGGGGATCGCGCAAATTGACAGTTTAGTTTTACTTGTCGCCAAAACTAACTGGACCCGTTGCAAGGGAACGTGGGCGGCTAGAAGGAAAAGAAAACCAGTGCTGCAGGAGCTGGTAAGCTATCCAGCTGGTTTTAGAGGTCAGAGGTTGTTACAGGTCCTCTTTAAGGGCACTGTGGCTATTACTTTGCCTGTCCCTCTTTTGGCATGGATGTCGACCGTAGGTGTGGCCCATAGGTCACCATAATTTGGCTGGTGAGGCCCCAGATGAAAGTTTGAGAAGCCCAATTATATGCTATAGTAAAATAGTGTGTATTTGTAGCGAAGCAGTGGGGGATGTGCAATGCACTACAGGTATTTATTATTGAATGTTTTTTTGCCTAAAGTGAGTGTTTCCAGTCCTAACATTGCATTATTTATAGATATATTATAGTGTTCTATTTTATTTGGTTCCCTAATTCAGTGTTTTAGCATAGAAAGGGACCTATGTGTCTTGTTTACTATATGTAATTCACGATTATGAAGGTGGTGTACTATAGTGGAAAAATTTTCTGTGTGCAAACGCTTCGTGTTTAATGGCGCCTATATACCATGTAAATTAAACAAGTAACAGATCCGGTTTTGAGCCTCCGTGGAACTTGACACAACAAGTGTTTGCTTGTTCTTTTCTTGTATGTTCTCTAATCGGCAAAGCTTCCAGAAAGAATGGTTTATGTTCATGTGGCTTTACTATATTTATTTTATAGGGATGTCTGAACAATCTGTTTCATCAGATCTTTCTACTTTAGGGTCACATGTTGAGTTATAATGGTGATATGTTACCGCTGCAGTGTTCCACAGAGGCAGAATTGTGACTTACCTGTTACTGGATCTAGGAACCTCCATGCTAAGAAATTATAAGAAATAAGGGTAAAGATATGCTATTGACAGTGTCTGAATATTACCTTTCCTTTTATCCTGAATTATTGCACAGCTCATGAGACAAGCTAAAAAGATGTGTAAAAAAAATAAATTCCGGCCTAAACAAATCCTAACCAGGTCTAGGAGCCAGCTCCAAAAGTAAGGAGCCAGGAACATCAAACTGTAAGCAGCGTGTAATGATCGCGGTTGCAGGGGGTGTGACCATGATCGGGCCGGCCCGTAGGACTCTAGTCACGCCACAGGCTGGAAGACTGGGCCGGCACTGCAAGTCTGGCTTTACGTATGCTTTCAAGTTTTACCCCTCCAGCAGTCAGAATAGGGCACTCTTTGTCAGTTACAGCAGCCCCCTCCCCCTGTAATAGTGGGCAGTTATGGTGCAGCAGGGTCTTTTGCTAACATGAGGAGTTATTGCATTACCGCTGCTGTTTGCTTTACTCTGCTTCTGCAGGGAAAGATTGAGCTGAATGCTGTCAGTGTCCGTGTCCAGCTCCATGCATGAAGCACCCGGCCGTGGAATGATTAATCCTACTTGACGTAATGGCATTTGTCCAGCCCTGTTCTAAATGTTTATAGAAATATAATTGAGCATATTTGGTATTCAGACGTTGTAACGTACTTGTTCCTGAGTGATCATTTCACCAACTTCTTCTGGCTACTCAGAGAATTATGTACGTGTTCCATCCATGAATGGATTGTATAGTTGCACTGTGTATGTAAGCGATCTGTACGTTGGCCTTTAAAACCCCTTTAATATGGACAACTGAGCAGCTATATTTTGATAAATAGTAATAATCAGACTGACTGGCATCCACATTCAGTAGCTCTTGTACCGTTTTGCACAGGATATCACTTAATGGAAACTGGCATCATGGCTATAACATCCAATTTTAGTCTAGCAGAGGTTTGTTTGTTGTACACTGGGCCTGCCAGCATCTTACAGGGTAGACTAGACCATGAGTACATACAGGTCACTGTATTAACAGTCTGACACTATCTTTACATTTTCCATAGAGGGTTTTTGACGTCAGACTAGCCCACCAGAGTACTAGAAGATCCTCTGGTGGGCCCAGGCGGTCGCAATAATAAGAGCTGAAGTACAGCAGCGGACTACCCCATATGAAGCTGACGTGGATTCTGTTACTTGTAGCTAGGGACACTTTGTACTGGTTTTATTCACAAATAACTTACATTTATGAATGAAATTTTGTGTACAATGATAATTTTGGTTATGTAACTAAAACTAGACATGCACATGTTCTGTCCAGATTGTGGGCATCAGATTCATTTGCTCTGGTGGACTCCAGGCATTCCTGTCCGATATTGCTACTGCCGGTATTCTATTATAATCCATAGACCTATATCTTTTTGATCCTGGATCAGTTTTACAGCTTAAATGTGGGCCCAATAATAGTGATATACAAAATTAGTCTGCTAAACTATGCAAACAATCCTAAAATACAGTGCCTAAATACAATTGCCTTACAGTCTCCAAATACACACTATGTATAGTTCAGTGCATTGCCAAAATGATTATAAAACAAGGCTCTCAAATAACGCTGCTTTATGATCGGAGCTAATAATTTAGTAACACTATGATGGTGACCGTTCCATTTCCCATAATTGAAACGGACATGTAGGTTTGCGTATAATAAGAACCTTTCATATCCTTGCTCGTAGAATAGTGCCTCTTAACAGTGCCCATATAATGCCAGTAACAGTGCCCCTATAATGGTGCCTGTTAGTACTCCTATAATATACATTAGCTCAGAGAGATTTGGATGTATTGTATTATGTGGTAACCTAGTTTTGTTGGTGTGTGCCAGCTGCCTGTGAGAGGGATGGTGTGTGTGGAGGTGAAACAGTATGACCTCTCTGTCGTTTCCATACCATTTTTTTTTTTTCCGTTTTGCATAGTCTGCTTTATCATGTATGCAAAATAGTTCCCCAGCTATATGCAGCACGAGGTAGTATACATGAAAAGTTTCTTTATAAAGAGTCCGCTACAGAATTCATAGTGTCTGATGATTGGCCAGAAAAATACTTTTAAGAAAGGGTCCAAGTGGTAACGCCCAAATCAGCATGGTAGGGAGCATCATGAGAGCTATATAATGCCAGCAATGTCCTGGTACGACTTGGTAATATTAATGACCTAGATCCACTGTCTCATTAGAAAATCTGATCTTTCTATTATAAATGCATGTTTTTGTTCTTCAGCATGCATTCGAGACATTAGTGCTTAGCGTGCAGGACTGGTAGCTCTGGATTCACTTCCGTTATACAAGTCCATACAGAGCCCGGGTCATGTGATCCATCTACAGGGTGGGCCATTTATATGGATACACCTAAATAAAATGGGAATGGTTGGTGATATTAACTTCCTGTTTGTGGCACATTAGTATATGGGAGGGGGGAAACTTTTCAAGCTGGGTGTTGACCATGTCGGCCATTTTGAAGTCGGCCATTTTGTATCCAACTTTAGTTTTTTCAATGGGAAGAGGGTCATGTGACACATCAAATTTATCGAGAATTTCACAAGAAAAACAATGGTGTGCTTGGTTTTAACGTTACTTTATTCTTTCATGAGTTATTTATGTCATTATGGGTGTCAGGTCCGAGCATTCCTAGATGAAGTTTCCTGGAAAGTGGATTGGTCATCGTGGGCCAGTTGAATGGCCCCCTAGGTTTCCCGATCTGACCCCCTTAGACTTTTATCTTTGGTGTCATCTGAAGGCAATTGTCTATGCTGTGAAGATACGAGATGTGCAGCAACTGAAACTACGGATACTGGAAGCCTGTGCTAGCATTTCTTCTGCGGTGTTGCTGTCAGTGTGTGAAGAGTGGGAGAAGAGGGTTGCATTCACAATCCAACACAATGGGCAGCACTTTGAACACATTTTATAAGTGGTCAGAAACGTGTAAATAACTCATGAAAGAATAAAGTAACGTTAAAACCAAGCACACCATTGTTTTTCTTGTGAAATTCTCGATAAGTTTGATGTGTCACATGACCCTCTTCCCATTGAAAAAACTAAAGTTGGATACAAAATGGCCGACTTCAAAATGGCCGCCATGGTCAACACCCAGCTTGAAAAGTTTCCCCCCTCCGATATACTAATGTGCCACAAACAGGAAGTTAATATCACCAACCATTCTCATTTTATTTAGGTGTATCCATATAAATGGCCCACCCTGTACAATACTCTGTTCTTTCAAGTGATAGGCCGAATTCACACAAGCGTGTGCGTTTTGCACGCGCAAAAAACGCCGCGTTTTGCGCTCGCAAAAGGCACTTGACAGCTCCGTGTGTCAGCCCCGTATGATGCGCGGCTGCGTGAGTTTCGCGCAGCCGCCATCATTATGACACTCCGTTTGGATGTTTGTAAACAGAAAAGCACGTGGTGCTTTTCTGTTTTCATTCCTCCTTTTCACAGCTGTTGCGCGAATCACACGCATCCCACGGAAGTACTTCCGTGTGGCATGCATGATTTTCACGCACCCATTGACTTCAATGGGTGCGTGATGCACGAAAAACGCCCAAAGAACGGACATGTCGTGACTTTTTCCCTGCGGACTCACACAGCGTAAAAATCACGCACCTGTCTGCACGGCCCCTTAGACTAATATAGGTCCGTGCGACGGACGTATATCCCGTTAGTCTGAATAAGCCCTTAGACGGCTACACCGTGCACAATAGAATCATCGTAATTCAGACTTGTCTTCACTTTACAGAGCTGCAAAACTGCCTGTAAAATTCATTCTACAATGTGATTCGCTTTATATCTGATTTGCATTATAATGATCAGGGATCTGTTGCTGTCCATGCGTTGGGACCAAAGCTGTCTACACGCATGCATGTAAATCCTGTTGTTTTAGGGAGGATTTGCCACCATGTGTGTGGGCACGGACCCATACTAAAAGGGTTTTGTGGGTGTGATAACTGCTGAATAAACAGCTCTTCTGTATATGACTGGCTTTCGATCCACCTGGTCAGCAGCATAGCAAACCTGGTGAATATTTTACAGATTCAAAAATACAAAGCATATTTCACACAAACGGAATATGGTGCATTTTATTTGCTGCACTTAAAAAAAAACAACAACCCCAAAATGCTGTCACCTTTTAGGCCCATTTTAGGTGGCCATATTACGGCTGTATGTTTAGTGCCGAGCGCTGTTTCTGGTCCTGTCCTTGGCACTTAATATGCGGCTACTGCTCGGAGCTGTTAATGTTTTTGTGAAATGGTCCTAAAAATGCATGTTATTTGGGGTGGCACATTTACATGCTTTTTTTTTTTTTCTCAGTGGGGAATCCACATGAAAAAATTAATCACACCCCTAGTTTCACAGTGTGATCTTCCAAAGGCAAATGAACCTAGCATGGACGGAGTTGTATGAGCCACAGATATGCATGTTAGTCTTCCAGAACTAGAGGTACACAACATAAAATAGTGGTCATAGGTAAAGACTGTTCTGTCATTTCATTGACAAACCCGACAATCAGACTCTTCTGAATGGCCGATAACAGAGACTAATAGATAGTGTTCAGCTGCAAAGCCAAACCTTTTACATTTTGCGGCCACATTGTTTGTGCGTTGTCATGAAGTGCTGTGTATATTAATCTCTGCTCTGCTCCAACTGTATTTGGGTCTGTTTTATAGCCATTACTTTGCTACGTGGCTTTATTCAGTGATGTGTTCATGGCCCCGTAAGTCTGTGATGCTCATGTGTGTAAGATGTAAATAGAGCAGGGAGAAAAATATTTTTTCTAGTCTGAAGAATGGCCAGCACACACAGAATCAAATTGTAGTTTGTAGAAGTGCTCTGCAAGATACGGAGTGTAGAGGGTTTTCTCCATGAAAGGGGCACTGTCTGTGACTGCACAGAGCTTCCACTGTTTGCCTCGTGGACACCAAGTGGCTTTTTTTAGCAAACGCAAAAGAGGCAAAGCATTCTCTACATAGGGGAAGAACGAGATGTTTTGTGCAAGTAGTGTGCTTCATGTTTAGAAGTGTGCTGAGCAGTGTGCATATATTTTCGTAAGCGTACATGAGAAAGTAAGCGTACAGTGTTAGCTTTCTCATTAGTAGTCCATCCCCAATGGCTGGTATTTCTGCTCCTTAAAGGAATATTTCAGGGAAGCCCTTATGACATGTCAATCAGTGCCCTCATTCAGAGGTTTCCATTAATTGCATTCACTTCAGTGGTGATGACTGTGCATACGCATCCCCCTCCATGTTAAGTACGGGAGTCTCCTTGTTACCTGGACTCCGAGGCGTAGCTAGCAGGGGGGGTGGCCCGGGGCCCACTGAGATGGTGGGGCCCAGGGCTGGTCCCCCATTGTTGGCATTTCCCGGTTTCGACTGTATCTGCGTCTTCAGGACGCAGATACAGTTGAATCCAATGCTGGAGCAGGGAGCTGACTGCTCCTATATATATATATTTTTTATTGGGCATTACAATGTCTTGGTGGCAGCTAACGGGGCATTATACTGTGTATGGGGGGCTGTAATGGGTAAATATAAAGTATGGGGCCAGCTTTGGGGCATTATACTGTGTACGCGCAGCTATGTGGGCATTATACTGTGTGGGGGCTGCTATGGGGGCATTATACTGTGTGGGGGCTGCTATGGGGGCATTATACTGTGTGGGGGCTGCTATGGGGGCATTATACTGTGTGGGGGCTGCTATGGGGGCATTATACTGTGTGGGGGCTGCTATGGGGGCATTATACTGTGGGGGCTGCTATGGGGGCATTATACTGTGTGGGGGCTGCTATGGAGGCATTATACTGTGTGGGGCTGCTATGGGGGCATTATACTGTGTGGGGCTGCTATGGGGGCATTATACTGTGTGGGGACTGCTATGGGGGCATTATACTGTGTGGGGGCTGCTATGGGGGCATTATACTGTGTGGGCGCTGCTATGGGGGCATTATACTGTGTGGGCGCTGCTATGGGGGCATTATACTGTGTGGGGGCTGCTATGGGGGCATTATACTGTGTGGGGGCTGCTATGGGGGCATTATACTGTGTGGGGGCTGCTATGGGGGCATTATACTGTGTGGGGGCTGCTATGGGGGCATTATACTGTGTAGGGACAGCTATGGGGGCATTATACTGTGTAGGGACAGCTATGGGGGCATTATACTGTGTAGGGACAGCTATGGGGGCATTATTCTGTGTAGGGACAGCTATGGGGGCATTATACTGTGTAGGGACAGCTATGGGGGCATTATTCTGTGTAGGGACAGCTATGGGGGCATTATACTGTGTAGGGACAGCTATAGGGGCATTATTCTCTATGGGGGCACTAATGGGTCATTATTCTGTGTGGGGTAGCTAAAAGGGCACTATAATGTGTGGGGACCTCTAAGGGAGTCGTCATACTGTGTGGGGGGCACTAAGGGGTTATACAGTGTGGGGGCCCACTCAGATGTGTTTCGTCCCCCCCCCCCCCCCGTGCTAATCCCCTAGCTATGCCTCTGCCTGGACTGTTGTCGTTGGACTCTACAATGCAGCCTCTATGTAAAGTTATTCACTGACCAGCCTTGCAATTGCAAGAAATAGAGTTCCTCTATCTTGTATCACTGCTCGTATTGTACAGGAACTAATACCTCACTTTTATTAATTACTGTTAAAGAGAATAGACTGATTATTTTAAACATTAAAATTCATAAAAGACTACTATCCATTTATGTATTCCTGATGATCGAAAAGGAGGGGGTAAAATCTGACAGGATAGAGCTAACAGCAGCACGAACATTAGTCTTTCCCTATGCAGTTCTGCCTAATACTGCTCTTTCCAAATCTGTCTTTCCTGCACATCACCTTGATCACCTCGGTCCTCCCTAATATTTACTCAATACATATGTAGCTCTCTTGCCAATATTGTACTCCGCATTGATTACTGCATGCGTTCTCTGATCTTAGGGCCTGTTCACATCTGCGTTGGAGGCTTTGTTCGGGTCCTCCTTCGCAGATCCAGCAGAAAATACTGCATGCTGCACTATTGTTTCTGATAAAACCACAGACAAGCCGACGGAACCCATTAAAGTCAATTGGTTTTGTTGGGCGCCAGTGGCATACGTCGTACAAAGGAACCAGCCCTTCTGGTGTTTTAATTGTTCTGCTCCTCTGACTGAGCAGAACAACGGAAAGACTAACACAGGTGTTAACCTGCCCTCTAAGTGTTTCTGCAGACCAATCATTCCCTGCCTCATCAGGAGCGCAAAGATCACATCCTGCACTTGTGGTGTGCTGTACATACGATTGGAGAGCCATCACCTGTACTCCCTAAAGAAGTGGATCCCAAAGGGACAATTTTAACGGTGTTTTTGCGGTCAGGGTTCTTAAAACCCGCGCTTTAGACTTTTTACGGCTCGGGTTTTAACTTGCTGCCTGAACGATCGGGCAGGTGAATGTGGCGTCTCCGGCTGTCAGTGACTGCCGGCAACCCTGAGGAGAGGATAGAAGCAGCTTTCGCTGCTTCTGTCTTCTCCGATCTCTTTTACACAGCGCTCAATGAGCGCTGTGTATAGGAATAGAGGCAGCGGCCGCGCCGCTGTATCTATTGGTCCCGGTGATCATGTGACTGGTCACATGATCGCCGGGATGCCGTTAGTGGCAGGCTGCTGCTGGGTCTTACTAGACCCAGCACAGCCCTATTAGTGACAATCGTCAATATGAGAGGGCTGATTTCCCCTGTAACTGGGGCTGCTGTGCAGCTCCAGTTACAGTGGAAAAACATGGTGTAAAAGAACGAAAAAATATATATATAAAGTCCCCCAAAGGTCTTTTTGACCTTTGAGGGACAGACCATAGTAATAAAAAAAATAGTAAAGTGCAAAAAAAATTAATAATAAATACACATAAAATACCCACGCCAAAAAAAAACGTCCACCCCTCCCCCCCGCCAATCATTGTTGTAACGCTAGCACTGACCCAATTACCCGAATATGGACATGTAATATATTAAAATTTACGGTAGACAATGACTATCACAAATAAAAGGTCTATTTTAGGGTAAAACTATGTTTATCAAAAAAAATAGCTGAAACGTAAAAAAGCTTATTTTTTTACTATTATTTTAAAACTTTATGAATAAAAATTCTAAAATCGCAAAAAGGATGTGTATAAAAATGATTAAAAAAAAAGAAACTTGCATTGTCTACGGAAAAAACATCGCAAAAATCACGTAGTTAGCCCAACAAATAAAAAAGCTATAGCCATTTAACTAACGCGTGCTAAAAAGGGCTAAACGTGTCTGGTCCTGGAGGCTCAAAATAGCCCGGTCCTGAACTGGTTAAAGACTTGGAGTACAAAAAGAAAGTAAATGAGATGACCAGGAGATTCCAAACCAGGGGCTAGCCTACCTCGGTGTTCGAAGCGTCAAACCAACATGCAGTAGCCAGTAATAGAAAGGAACTATTGGTTCCCCGTACCAGAAACGCATCCGATGGGGTGGTGAGACTTATTGGGACCATTTGATAAAAAAAAGCTGGTGTGATAAGGAACATCATAGGAAAGTTCTGGGATATCCTCAAAAAGATATTATTTCTGGAGCTTTGGCAAAAATAAATGATCCATCCCGTTTAGGAGAAGCCACCATTTAAGGGATTGACTAGTGCAGAGCCAGTTGAGGAAGGGTACCTGTTTGGAGGAGCGACTGGTACTTTCAATCTCCGCAGTGAGTCTATGTAAAGTGTTGCTCATACAAGTATTAATAAGAGAAACAAGGCTTGTTGTGCCCTAAACTATTAACCGTGCCACAACTTTGAACACTTGCCACATTATGTGTGTTTGTGTGCTGCTGTTTTGTTTTTTTGTTTTTTAAGTTGTGAAACTCTTGGCTCCAGCCCAGCAAACATGTGGCTGTCAAAGTTCATGGGAGTTTCACAAGTGACTGCACCAGGATGTGGCTTTTCAGCGTTTGAAGTGTGACTCTGTAGTGAACAGCTGAGGCTTTCAGAGGAGATTGTCCAGCAGAAGTTGTTGGTAAACGGCTAACCTATGAAAATGTCAGCCCTGTTAGGCTAAGTTTATACAAATGTGGCTTTTTTCCGGCAAAGGGGAAAAAAAAAAAGTTCAAAAGGCAGCTGTGAGGTTAGTAGCGTGGTGAGGGAGACGGAGCTATGACAGGCACTGCCAGCGTGAGCACACAGCGGCTGGATATGACTGTTGTACGCCGCACAGCTTCAGACGTCTACAAGTAAGTCTTTCTAGAGAAGCTGCTTCTATTTTCATTCAGCCTTGTAGTGTTTTCTTTACCTTTTAAGGCTCTCCTTTGTCTTTTTACTACTTACTGCCGTTAGGTTGGTGTCTGTGCCAGTCTAGCTTGTGTAATGGCCCAGCATGAGCTTGGGGGACCCACATTTGACTTCCCTGTTATGTGAGCTCAGGCAGTTTCTCTTTCAGCTGCGGAATTTCAGACCGAGCTCAGAACAGGTCTGTCTGCATATTTTTAGTTTGTGTATGTGATGTGGTGGGCTAAAAGCCTCTTACGATGAGAAAAGATGAAATTGCAAGGAAAAGGTTCATCCGTTCGTCACACTGCCCTTTAATAGCCTGCTGTTTTTAATGTGGAGCCTACTGACGGCTAGTCCTCCTGGATTCCTCATAAACAAAAGGTGGAAAAACACTTGGCTTACCAAGATATATTTGACTATTTACATATTCGTGTTGCGAGTGGGAAGGGAATGGTTACAGGAACCGTTGTTTTGTCAGAGGTTTCTCCATTAGTGACCTGTTTAAAGCAAAACACCAATATTGTAGATCCGTAGTCACCATCCATGTGTATCTGCCGACTATATAGCTGTAAATGTCTTCCTTTATTAAGCTAATATTCCCTTACGTTTTATGCTTTTTATGGATGTCCATTTCTAAATTGTGATAGACTCCTTGACTTGGATGTACCAATGTAAAATAATATGCATATGTGTGTGCTGCTTAGGGTTACATACTTTATTTAAGAAGACATTGGGGGATTACAATGGGAAGCTCACGCTTGAGAAAGGGGGAGGTCCCCCGAAACGTTGCACCTGGCGTAGTCAAACGCCGACTTATCCTCCACGTAGATCTCTGCCGAAGTCCTCCAGATCTCAAGCCGGAAAACATGACATCTTACCGGCTTATCTGATTGAAAGGACTTCTCCATATGGGGTGACTACTTTTATACACGTTTTCACTATTTTTATAGTGATTTTGTATACCATTATGTTTATACAAATAATATATCTTTTCTCAACTCTAACAGGTTGTTGTCTTTCATTTTTTGTTGTGCCTATCTCTACATTTTAAGCCTGTATGTTTACCACCACACCTGTAGGCAACTATATAAATGTCAAGTTCAGCCATTTTATTGGCTTTGATTTGCGTTTTGTATTGGGCTGAAATTGACTTTACACCTTTTAATGTAATTGAATGTATTACTCCCATATTAGTTAAATTAATCTGTTCCTTCCTTGTTTTTTGTAGAAAAAGAGGAAAGTATCTTATATGGTGAAGATGAAAGAGATCCCAAAGCAGCATATTTTGTGGAAACACCATATGGATACCAGATAGACCTGGATTTTGTGAAGTATGTTGAGGATATACAAAAGGGGAACACTCTGAAGAAAGTAAACATTTTAAAGAAGCACAAGTTGGGTTCACATTTTTCAGAGGACAGAACAGAACCCTGTCAGGGAACTGGTTGGCCCTCTACGGAATCTCTTTCCTCCTCCAACAGTGATGAAAATAAGAGGTCTCCTGTGTTAACTGCCAGACGACATACCCTTTCTGGCTCTGCCAGATCATCTGCTTCCCAAGAAGCCTCCCCAAACTTTTTAGCCATACCCGAAAACAAACCATTACCACCACCTTCCCCCCATCTGCCCAAACACAATTTTCATGTTACAAAAACCCTAATGGAAACTCGCCGAAGGCTGGAACAAGAGAAAGTCATGCAGGTTGCTTCATCTTTTAACGATGTACGTAGGCCAAGGTTGGCGAGTTTTGGGGGAATGGGCTCAACTGGTTCACTTTCATCGTTCACTGGATCACTAGGGCACACATCAACTTCCCAGCAGCTTCAAAATGGACACCAAGTCAATGGTGATTATAGTGCCTTTTTTGCCTCCTCTTTAGGAAGCTCCATTCGTCACAGTCCACTAAGTTCAGGGGTAGCGACACCAGTGACAAATGTGAGTCCTATGCACCTCCAACATATCAGGGAGCAGATGGCTGTGGCGCTTAAACGCCTGAAAGAACTTGAGGAACAGGTAAAAACCATTCCTATACTTCAGGTAAAAATTTCAGTATTACAGGAAGAAAAAAGAAAGCTTTTGTCTGAAATTAAAAACCAAAAAGTTACTACCCAGAATGATGCTACAGGTTTCCGTAAAAGATCCTACAGTGCAGGTAATGCTGCCGGCTTTGAGTCATCACGGAATCAAGTTAAGTCTGGTGGAGAGTTACACATCGATTCTGAAGATGAGATGGAAACTCCTGAACAAAATACACATACACTTAAGGAGTTCAGACAACTTACAGCTGAAATGCAGGCTTTAGAAAAGAAAATCCAAGATAGCAGTCTTGAGACTTACTGTTCTTCACAACCTAAGGAGAGGAAATGTAAAGAAAAATGTGGCCGTTCTGTTGCTGTTGGTGCTGATGAAAACATGAATGATGTGGTAGTTTATTATAAATCTGCAAAACCCACCAGAGAGGTCTCTGTGGGTACTGAAATGGATGTTCGAAGCACTGGAGTGGGGGTTACCGAGGAAATGCTTGGGGTAACTACTGATGCTGAAAGAGAAGTTGAACTCCAACAGCAAACTATTGAAGCACTTAAAGATCAAATCTACCGACTTGAAACCGACTTGAGGGAAACTACCTATGAAATGGAAATGACTAAACTGAAGTTGGAGATACGGGCAGCAGGCTCAAGGAAAGGAGTAGACAAAGCAGTGATGGCTCAGCCCTTAACTTGCAGCAGGATGGTTGAGGCTATAGTAGAAACCAGGGACCAAAACCATGGAGGCTATTTAGATGTAGTTGACTGTTGTGTTGGTAGCTGCCTACAAACAAGCAGCATTGGGGTTTCATGTAGCCCCTTTCTCCAAAACGCTGCTGTGGGCCCTGACTTCCCTATGAATCACTGGATTGTAAAAGAGAGCGTAGAAACTCGTGACATGGGTGTGGAGTGGGAGCTTAAGATGTGTGACAAATGTGTTGGTGTGGACCAGACTCTTGGTGAAACTGGGCTGTGCATACCGGAAGATGTACATGAGCTAGCTCAAAACAAGGCTGTAGTTAAGGATGTGAAATCGGTTGCTTGTGGAGATTGTTCTGTGGATGTTACGGTTAAACCATTATTGGATTATTTTTCACGTGGTGTCAATACAGAACTTGTAACCAAAGTGGACTCTGCCATTAACGTGTCTCCGTGGACTACAAATCAGCAAACCAACACAGAATTTGAGGTCTCGAACCAGTCTACCAGCACAGAGGTCCCAGGTCTTGTTGATATAAGTACAAATACAGCCTACAGTATGTACAGCAAACACACCAACACAGAAAGTGTGGAAGTGCGCTCCGTAGCTATAGGAGATGGTAAAGTAAAGGAAATTGATGCCATGCCAAAAACACGTTCTATTGGAATATGTACGTCTGATTCTGATTTTGAAAGTATTTGTTCCATCCGGAAAACCAAAGAATTTGGAGTAGGTCAAATAAATGTCTTTGATAATTTTTTGGTTGGAGTTAAGTCGCGTAGCATAGCCTGTGGACCTAGTGAGCCTGAACCCATTGCTGTCCATGCAAGATCTGTTGAAGTGTCCTCCTCTGCAGTCCAGGAAAATTTATCAAGTGTTGAATCTCCAGCTATAGACCATTACATAGAGCGGGTGCAGAAGCTGCTACAAGAACAGCAGATGCTTCTGGCCGAAAATTACACGGAGCTGGCGGAAACCTTTGGCGAACCCTATTCACAGATTGGAACTCTCAACTCCAAGCTTATCAGCACCATCTCATCCATTAACTCTGTCATGAAGTATGGCAGCAATGAAGAGTTGCAAAATCTAGAACTACAGAAGAAAAGCTTGGAACTGGCTTTGTTTTCAGGTACGATCGTTGCCACTATAGCAAGTACTGTATAAGATGTCCTGTAAAATCTGAATCCCTGCCATAATGAAACATACATGACTTATCTTAATACACTGTATTCCCATTCCATACATTGCTATAGAAGCTTCTTCCAGTTGCCATATAGACTTGCATTGGTACCACAGAATACTATGGAAAGTGAATAAAGCTCAAATTATATGTAAATTGTATTTAAAATTGGGATTATTTGACAGGAACCTTGCTGTAGTGCTCCTATTAGAATGAATATTCTGGGGACTGCTCAAATTGATCACAGCTGGGCATTCTCTGCTAGTTCTCACACCACCTTCATTAAACCTTCAGGGTGTAGGCAGAATAGTCCTGTGAACAAGTAGACTGAAGAATGGCACAACTTTAAAGAGGCTCTGTCACCAGATTTTGCAACCCCCTATCTGCTATTGCAGCAGATCGGCGCTGCAATGTAGATTACAGTAACGTTTTTATTTTTAAAAAACGAGCATTTTTGGCCAAGTTATGACCATTTTTGTATTTATGCAAATGAGGCTTGCAAAAGTCCAAGTGGGTGTGTTTAAAGTAAAAGTACAACTGGGCGTGTATTATGTGCGTACATCGGGGAGTTTTTACTACTTTTACTAGCTGGGCGTTCTGACGAGAAGTATCATCCACTTCTCTTCAGAACGCCCAGCTTCTGGCAGATCACGCTGTGACGTCAGTCACAGGTCCTGCATCGTGTCAGACGAGCGAGGACACATCGGCACCAGAGGCTACAGTTGATTCTGCAGCAGCATCGGCGTTTGCAGGTAAGTCGATGTAGCTACTTACCTGCAAACGCTGATGCTGCTGCAGAATCATCTGTAGCCTCTGGTGCCGATGTGTCCTCGCTCGTCCGACACGATGCAGGACCTGTGAGTGACGTCACAGCGTGATCTCTCGAGAACACGGCTGTGTCTGCACTGCCAGAAGCTGGGCGTTGTGAAGAGAAGTGGATGATACTTCTCGTCAGAACGCCCAGCTAGTAAAAGTATTAAAAACGCCCCGATGTACGCACATAATACACGCCCAGTTGTACTTTTACTTTAAACACACCCAGTTGGACTTTTGCAAGCCTCATTTGCATAAATACAAAAATGGTCATAACTTGGCCAAAAATGCTCGTTTTTTAAAAATAAAAACGTTACTGTAATCTACATTGCAGCGCCGATCACATGCAATAGCAGATAGGGGTTGCAAAATCTGGTGACAGAGCCTCTTTAAGTGTTGCCTAACTTCAATGGAAACAGGAAATACACTGGAAATGTTTTCTTGTTGGTTACACCTTCAAAAAATAATGGATGGTGTAGAAAAAAAAAACAACAAATGCCAATAAGACCTTCTCTAAACGCTGTTAGCCCTGCTAAGGGGGTTTTACACTGGGCGATTATCAGGCAGCTCATTGCCAAAAATTTTCCAGTGTAAACAGGGCAGCGATCAGCAGATGAACACGCAAACGCTCGATCATCTGTTGATTGCATCGTTTTAAAAAAGTGAAATATTATCATTGTCGGCAGCACGTCTCCCTGTATAAACAGGCAGATGCCCTGCTCACATGATGATAATGTATGGGGACGAGCGATCGGCGTAACAACCGCACGTCCCCGTCTATATCTCCGTGTGACGAGAGCAAACGATCGCCGATCAATGATGTCTCGTTGATCGTCGCTCGCTGCATCGGCTGGTGTAAAAGGGCCTTTACATTTCCATCATCTTAATAGCAGTGATATCTACTGATTAATATACTGGCAATAATGAGGGAGTGGGCATCTTTTCATGCCCATGTTATCTCTTGGCTACTATCTCCGCAGACTGATAAACCATGTTCGTCTGTGTGTGTGTCTGATGGGGTTGATGATCACGGAGGAGCACAGTAGGGTTATCTTTGCCAATGTAAATTTATGTTCAGCGCTTTAACGTTTAGAACAACAACGCCTGAATGGATTAAAATGGATTTTCCAATAATGCTAAGGTGAGTGAGATTGTCAGATTAGAGCACAATACATATGGGAAGTGAGGCTTAGTGCAGCATTACAACCGGTTTGTGACTTCTGCTAGTAATTGTTGATTCTTTGTAAATGATATTATGTACAGTTGTGACCGGAGTAATAGGCATGTTTGTGTATATACAATGTATAGTCTAGACTAGGACTATGCACATGACATAGGTTATCCTGTTGTATTTAAAGGTCTCCAGAACAATGAGGCAGCTTTTCATGGATATATTCTCCTCATACTGGTTGGGAACATCCCTATAACAAAAGGGTATTCTGCTTTCAGAAAATAAATATTATTCTTTGCGATTAAAAGTTATACCATTTTCCCATATAATTTCTGTATAAACTCTGCACCGTTTTCAAGATCTCTGCTTGCTGCCATTCAATAGGAATCTGTCCTGGTCATGTGCAGGACACGGCACTGGCAACTGGACTGTAACTGTAACAAGCCGTACACCTGTGTGTACTTCACGTGACCAGGACAGGTTTTTATCCACTGGAAGTTACAATAAAAGTTCTGATAGAATGGCATCAAGCAAAGATCTTAAACTACAAAGTGTTAAATATTCTATTAGATTGGAAAATGTTATAACTTTTCATTATACGATAAATAATATTTATTTACTTAAACTCTGATATCCCTTAAAGGAATTCTATAGACTGAATAGTTACTGGGGATACACTGACGGTCTTTTGTCAGCCAGTGCTAGGCTCTCTCCGATTGCTCAAGTTTTCAACTCCATAACCAGCTTGGATGGAGCAGAGGGTATTTCAACCATCTTGGGTGGAGAAGAGGGACATTTTATTTTATCTGTGTTTCTATCTGTATTCTTTTCAATCCAAAATTCTCCTTAACTGGATTGTCCATTAAGAAACTGCAGTGTAAGGCTCTGTTCACATCAGCGATAGAGGCTCTTTACGGCATCTCTGTTAAAGATTGTCAAATTTGCCTAAAAAAAGAAAAAATATATATTTTTTCAGTAAGATGACGGACACTGTTGGAATGCATTGTAAGTTAATGGCGCCGTTGTTTTCGGTCATGCGATGGATCAGTCACAGCATTTAATTTTTTGCGTTTTTTTGCTCCTGAGATGGAACAGAAAAACGGAATTCTCAGTGCAGATGTGAACAGAGCTATAGTGACAATAATATCACACAATATGCACCAAGTAATACAAAAGATTCCGCAGAACTGCCCTTTAAGGCGTTTGTAATGATGATTTTTGGCAAAACAAAATAAAATGCCCTTAAAAGAAATAGCAGTGCTAAAAATAAAGTGGGAAATATTTGCTTCGGAAATCTTCTAATTTTCTTTTAAAGAGGCTCTGTCACCAGATTTTGCAACCCCTATCTGCTATTGCAGCAGATCGGCGCTGCAATGTAGATTACAGTAACGTTTTTATTTTAAAAACGAGCATTTTTGGCCAAGTTATGACCATTTTTGTATTTATGCAAATGAGGCTTGCAAAAGTACAACTGGGCGTGTTGAAAAGTAAAAGTCCAACTGGGCGTGTATTATGTGCGTACATCGGGGCGTGTTTACTACTATTACTAGCTGGCCGTTCTGATGAGAAGTATCATCCACTTCTCTTCAGAACGCCCAGCTTCTGGCAGTGCAGACAGCGTGTTCTCGAGAGATCACGCTGTGACGTCACTCACAGGTCCTGCATCGTGTCGGCACCAGAGGCTACAGTTGATTCTGCAGCAGCATCAGCGTTTGCAGGTAAGTAGCTACATCGACTTACCTGCAAACACCGATGCTGCTGCAGAATCATCTGTAGCCTCTGGTGCCGATGTGTCCTCGCTCGTCTGACACGATGCAGGACCTGTGTGTGACGACACAGCGTGATCTCTGGAGAACACGGCTGTGTCTGCACTGCCAGAAGCTGGGCGTTCTGAAGAGAAGTGGATGATACTTCTATACACAACGCCCAGCTAGTAAAAGTAGTAAACACGCCCCGATGTACGCACATAATACACGCCCAGTTGGACTTTTACTTTTAAACACGCCCAGTTGGACTTTTGCAAGCCTCATTTGCATAAATACAAAAATGGTCATAACTTGGCCAAAAATGCTCGTTTTTTAAAAATAAAAACGTTACTGTAATCTACATTGCAGCGCCGATCTGCTGCAATAGCAGATAGGGGTTGCAAAATCTGGTGACAGAGCCTCTTTAAATTTTAATCTTTTCAGTTTTCCTCTCCCTTTCAGGATTGATAATAAATGTATTAATAGACAGTGGTACTTTAAACGTGTTACAATATAGAGGATTGAGATAATACCGTAGTTTAGAATAGAGGAGAAAACAAGTGGAAGTGTGTTGATAATGCCCTTGCCATATATGATGCCACTGGCCTCATGTTTCCTTTTCTCTTGAGCAACTCTATTCCAAAAAAGTATCGCTAACAACCAAGTGAGATTACTGCTTTTTTATGGAACAGATCACATGACAATGGGAGCTCAAATCTGATTGGTTGCGATGTGCAGACCTCCGCTGTGCTGGTTTTTATAAGTGAGGCAGAGAGTTGTTTAGTTTTTGCAAACCGGGAAACACCAAAATCCATTATTAAGTAATGATAGGGGATATATTCATTTAAGAGAAGATTAAAAACGTACCTAAAACATATCTAATGCATATATCCAACAATATATTGCAGTCATTTTGATCTTTATACGAATTACTCTAAGGCCCTGTTCACACAGTTTTTTGATGCGGAAAATGCGTAAAAAAAAACCGGACATAATGCCTCCCATTGATTTCAATGAAAGGCGGAGCCGGTTTTTTCCCACGAGCGGGAAAACAGTCTCGCGGAAAAAATAAGCGACATGCCCTGTCTACGAGCGTTTACGTGTCTGACCTCCCATCGACATCAATGGGAGGCAGAGAAAGTGTATTTCACTGCATTTTTGCCCACGGCTCTCAATGGCCGCGGGGCGAAAAACGCGGCAAATTGCGTGCAGGCAGATCAAAAAGCTGTGTGAACAGGGTCTAAGGGTATGTTCACACGAGGGCGTCCGTTACGGCTGAAATTACGGGGATGTTTCAGCCTGAAAACATCCCCGTAATTTCAGCCGTACCGGCATGTGCAGGCGCTTGAACGCCGCGTCAATTACGGACGTAATTGGCGCTGCTATTCATTGGAGTGAATGAATAACGGCTCCAATTACGGCCAAAGAAGTGACAGGTCACTTCTTTGATGCGGGCGTCTATTTACGCGCCATCATTTGACAGCGGCGCGTAAATATACGCCTCGTGTGAACAGACAAACGTCTGCCCATTGCTTTCAATGGGCAGATGTTTGTCAGCGCTATTGAGGCGATATTTTCGGGCGTAATTCGGGGCAAAAACGCCCGATTTACGTCCGTAAATAGGCCGTGTGAACATACCCTTAGGGTATGTGCACACACACTAATTACGTCCGTAATTGACGGACGTATTTCGGCCGCAAGTACCGGACCGAACACAGTGCAAGGAGCCGAGCTCCTAGCATCATAGTTATGTACGATGCTAGGAGTCCCTGCCTCGCTGCAGGACAACTGTCCCGTACTGAAAACATGATTACAGCGAGGCAGGGACTCCTAGCATCGTACATAAGTATGATGCTAGGAGCCCGGCTCCCTGCACTGAGTTCGGTCCGGTACTTGCGGCCGAAATACGTCCGTCAATTACGGACGTAATTAGTGTGTGTGCACATACCCTAACAGTTTACACTTCACGGATTTGCCATGGGATTCTTCAGAAAATCTGTGGCAGAAATCCGTAGCTGACACCTTTTTATACCGTGGCTTGGCCAGTGGATCCGCATTTGGATTAGCCCCATTGTAGTTTAAATTGGCAATAATGAACATTCTGCAGATTTGTAGATTTGTGTTCATTATTTTGCACAGATATTTTCCTGTGTGTATAAATGGGGTATAAAATACCTCTTTCACATGCTTTGCCGGCAGAGTTGATTCTGCCAGAATTTAGGCGTGGAATCTGCACCTAAATCCTGACACAATCCTGAACATGGGCTATGGGTGAATTCACATGTGGCAGATTTTTACACCGCAAATTTGACAGCAAATCTGCAGCAAAATCTGCATGTTTTGGATGTGTATTTTCTGCAGATTTCACCCCTTGCATTGAAAATCTGGGACTTATCCGCGGCAGAAATGACATGCATTTTTTCACCCGATACATAGGGTTTTGCTAAAACAAATAAAAAAACATTTGCATGCGTGGAATAGGCACTGAAAATCTGCAACCAATATGCCAAGTGTGAATTCACCCTAAATATTCTGCTTTATTCTGGGAATGTTTGAAGTACTTTGAACTGGCATGTGGCAACTACACATCTGTACTACATTCCTTACAAAGCCCAGTGCATATCTCTGTTGTAGTACTGAGAGGAAGTTTCAGCAGCCTGTGTTCCGCTTTAGCTGATAAACATTCGCAGTGGAAAGATATATGTACGCTGTATAGTTCTTTTAGCCTTAAAAGTGCTGGAATGGTAAAAAAGGTGGTCCAGCCTTCTGTACATAAAGCTTAAGGCTGGGTAAAGCACTTTTAGGCCAAATGCACACGATGCAGATTTTCGTTCGACAAATTGTAAATTTTTCTTGAGTTTCAGCTTGCGAATTGTATCTGACTAGTTAAACGCCCCTAAGTCTGCAGCATAAAATGCTCCAATTTCCGCATCAAAATGTAAAGACTGCACCTAAAACTGCAAAAAAAACACACTTTTAGGCCGGATTCACACGAGCGTGTGCGTTTTGCACGTGCAAAACACGTGGCGTTTTGCGCGCGCAAAAGGCACTTGACAGCTGCGTGTGTCAGCCCCATATGATGCGCTGCTGCGTGATTTTAGCGCAGCCGCCATCATTTCGACACTCCGTTTGGATGTTTGTAAACAGAAAAGCACGTGGTGCTTTTCTGTTTTCATTCATCCTTTTGACAGCTGTTGCGCGAATCACACTGGTCGCACGGAAGTGCTTCCATGTGACATGCGTGGTTTTCACGCACCCATTGACTTCAATGGGTGCGTGATGCGCGAAAAACGGCCAAAGAACGGACATGTCGTGACTTTTTTTTCAGCGGACTCACGCTGAGTAAAAAACACGCACATGTCCGCACGGCCCCATAGACTAATATAGGTCTGCGCGACGCGCGTGAAAATCACGCGCGTTGCACGGACGTATAGCTTGTTCGTCTGAATAAGCCCTTAGGTGCGGAATTACCTGCGTTTACCTGTGGTTTTAATGCAGATTTTTTGCAACAAATTCCGCAGCGTGTACATTTAGCCTTAGGCTGAATGCACACAATGCGTATTAAGTGCAAATTTGCCGCGTGCATTTTTATGCGGCAGATCCGCAGTGTAATACAGTACCAGCAAAGTAAATGAGATTAAGAAATCTCATCTACACGGTGCAGATTTTATCTGCGCGTAAATTAACCTGTGGTGCGTATTTTAAAATCCGCAGAATGTTAATTTATCCTGCCTTTCCGCTAGCAAATTGTATCTGACTAGTTTTAAAGAAAAACGCACCAAAATATGCAGCATAAAACCGCACCTATTTCCGCATCAAAATGTAAATACTGCACCTAAAAAAGCATTAAAAAAAAAAAAAGCACAAATTACACAATGTGTGCACGTAGCCTTAAAGCAAGTTCACACGTAGGGTAAATACTGCGATTTTCCGCAACATATTTTAGTTGTGGAAAATCTGCAGCGTAATACAGTAGCAGCACGTTGCATAAATTCTAAGTGGAAAAAGCGCTCAAATTGCCCTGCGTTGCAGCTTTTTTAATCCGCAGCATGTCGATTGCATTTGCTTAATCACTATTTATTTGTCGCGGGTTTTCCCCATTGAATTCAATAGTGAGGCAAAACCTACAACAAATAGCAGATGTTGCGTTTTTTGCGGCACAAAAGCTTCGATTCCACTGCAAAAATAGCAACTCGGGAAAGAAAATAAATCTTACCCAGAATTCTGTCCTCCATCATCCAGGTCGGCCTGCTGGGATGACGTTTCTTCCCATGTGACTGCAGCAGCCAATCACAGGCTGCAGCAGTCACATGGGATGAACCCAAGTATGGGCGTTTTTGTTTTTTTTCTCCTATTTTCTGCAGTGGACTTTCCGGCTGAAAAACGGCAACACAATTTTGTGCGGTTTTTCAGCTGGAATTCCCTGCGACCGCCAGGGTGGATACGCGGTTTACCTTTACACAGCATGTCAGCCTAAGGGTGAGTTCACATGGGGCAATGTTCACACGGCGGATTCTGCTTGGCGAGTCCCGCCGCAGGACTACTCCTGCCAGCAGGAAGTTTCCTACTCCCATTCTCTTCATTGGGGGGTTTGGGTGGAATCTGCCCAAAGATTGGGAAAAAGCGTCCGCCTTCCATTTGAAATGAATGAGGTGTGTGCAAACAGGGTCTAACTGTTAATAGCCACGTGGCTTTACAGCTAAACACCATTATCAATGGCTGGCAGGAATTGAAGTATATCAGAAAGATGTATTCCGCTATGTTCACATCATGTTTGGCCATACATTATAAGAAATGTTACACAAAACTGTAAGGGACACATGTCAAAGCCGCCGCACTCCTAGACCAAGCAGCAGCCAATGGACTATTAGTATTGTACGATTATAAAAGGAGGATTTCTGAGTGGCTGTAGGATGGTAAAGGCAGCAAAGGGTCAGGGCTGAGCGACGAGTTGCCATCTGTTTTGTAGACCGTGTCCGGCTACCAGTGTGGTTTACTTCACACTATGTGACTACTGAGAACATTTCAGTTTCCTGTGTGACACTATTTGCTGTGACGTTAGGAAGTAGTTGCTTCCTTTTGTCAGTATAATATTTCTTTCACCTATTTGTTTCTACTCCTGAAAACTGTACACGTCACGAGAAAATTATTAGAACCCGAAATCCTAGTAGTTTCCTATAATTCTGTATATTTGGGAATTCCGCAAGCCACAGTATAACCTGTGCACTGCAAGTCGGCCTACCATCGGCTGGTGCTGTCTCTTGTGGATTTTGGGCTGCTGTGCCGCTAATCATCATCTTCACATCGATCAAGCCATTGCCACGCACATACAAACATGTCTCTTGTCTCAGGGTTGTTGCACAACCAGACTTGAGTTCAGAGGATGGAGCTGCACAGCATTGTAAATACTAGGAGTAAGGCTTCATGCACACGACCGTAGCCATGGCCGCATCCATTATTTCGTATGAGCCTGGACCGTGGAAACCACTGTCGTGTGCATGGGCCCATAGAAATGAATGGGGCCGCAATTCTCCCGTGGATTTTCGGGGGAATTGCAGCCGAAAAAACACGTTCGTGTGCATGGGGCCTAACACTGCTTGATTTTTTTTTTCCACATGTTTATTTTGAATGCACAGTTTCCCTTATTACTAGGGCTGGGCAACTATGACCTAAATCAAAATCACGATTGAGGACATGTAACCTCGATTACAATTCTTTAGGCCACACCCCTTTTAGCATGCCATGCCCCCTATTTACATTCTCTTCTATTGAATTAATATTTATCCCCTGAGCCTGCTGTATACTATTGTATATAATATACCCCCTGATACTGCCCCCACATAGTGTAGTGCTAACCACACATTCGAATGCCCCCAATAGTGCCTAATAAAAATAATATACATACTCTCCTATCCCTGTTCCAATGACAAGTGGAGGAGATCCCGCTGCTCCTCTAGTCAATGCATGCAGATACAGTTAAAACCGGCCGAAAAGAATTGATAAAACTGAAATTCACTAGATGACGTCGATTTAATTGCACTTAATTTCGATTTCTTTTTTGATTAATTGCCCAGCCCTACTTATTACACTATTCCATATTCTGTTTTATATGTTTATAATCCTGGGTATCCACTATAAAATAATAGAGGAGATACATAAGAAATTCTTTCTAAGGGCTTGCCCACACGTAACGGAGTTGCTGCAGAATTAAAACTGGCAGAAATTCTGCTGCAGAATAACCGCACCATTTCCTGCGTTTTTACTGCAGGAAATGGTGCGTATTTTGCGGCGTTTTTCTCAATGCTGGGAGATGTGTCTCCTGAAAAACGCAGCAATTCAGTCCACTCTCCGGAGCAGGAATTGACCTTCTGCAGTACGCACCCCAGGTCAATTTCTGTTCTGAATTTTTCCGCAGCGTGTGGATGAGATTTGTTACATTTCACGTACTTTGCTGCTACGGTATTCTGCTGCGTATTTTCTGTCCGCAATTCCAGACGAAAAATACGCATCACTTCCGTTACGTGTGGACAAGCCCTAAATGTACAACCCTGATGAAATCCATTAACCCTTCCTAAGGTAATGGTGCTAGAAGGTTGTTTGGTTGGTAATGATTTCTTGTATAAATGTGAACATTGTCCACTCTCGTGAAGCCGAACGTCTCCATTTAGATAAAAGCTCCGACAATTCTTGTATTCCTCATGCAATGCTGATCAGAAGAGGCCTGTGTTATTGTACAATATGTGAGGTTTACTGTTTTGCTCCTGTACACTCCGGGCTTTTGGTTTTTAGCTGTTTCCATTGGCCGTTGGCTATTGCGGTTGTACCTTTCTTTACGTGATCTTTGTATACAAATGTAGCCGAACTTTATTTAGTCAAATGCCACCTCTGCTGTGTATGAACACACACAGAATGGATAATAAAAGTGCCTTATTGTACCTGTATTATACTCTGCTTTGGTGGTGCAACAGTTAATGATCTAATCTCCGCAGTCAGAGTATATTTGCCAAGCAAAGTAGTTTTTACCTGTGATTCTCCAGAGAAAACAGACAACCCGGACATTCCTGTAACATGATGGTTGCTCAGTCAATAAATATCCTTCTATTTCTGTTTGGGGAATAAATCAGGGAGGCTAGAACTGGAGCCACTGGAGTCCTATTTATGGAAACCGCTCTGTCTAATAGGCTTACAGTAGAAGCAGGCGTTTTACTATTTGGCATCCTGTAGCTTTAGGTAAAATGCTCTTTTAATGTATGATGTTACTTAGGGCTGATGCAAGCAGGAACGGAGCCTGAAAATACTTCTAGGGGGCGAATAGAAGTCTGATGGAACACGGCACATTTTTGTTTTTTTCCGTTGAAGTTGTACAGAACACAACAGAAAAAAATCCTCAATGTGTCGGTATCAAATCGGACGCGTAGAGAGGGTATAGAAGCCCATAGACAATACTTCACAATTAGGCGAAGTTCACACTTGCATTTGTTTGGGGTACATTTTTTTTTTCCCTCAAAGGATGCAAACAGATTGTAGAAATGATCCTTAACCACTTCCCACCCTGTGCTGTAATAGTATGTCGGAACTAGTTACCGTACTATAACGAAGATCCCAGTCATTTAACCCCTTAGATGCAGTGGTCACCATTGAACATGGCATCTAAGTGTTTAGACCGAGAAAGTGTGCTACCTCAGTCACCCCAGCGGTTGATTGCTATGGCAGCTGACGGCCTAACAATGGTCCCCAGGTCTGTCATACACAGAAGGCTATGAGGCTGCCTGTCGGTTTTATACGGCCACATATATAATATATTGCAATACAGAACTATCCGTGTGAGCTAAATGAACGCAATATTTATCCCACATGGTAAGTAGTTAAAAAAAACTAAAAAAAACAGCAATTTTGCCATGTTTTTTAATCATCCCAATTACCATAAAAACAAAATAAAAAGTGATTAAAAAAAAAAATAGTATGTACCTCAAGATTGCGCCAATGATAACTACATTAATAAACTATTTTCCCAAAAAAATGTTTTATTGAGCAAAAGTAGAACAAAAAAAACCTATATACATTTGGTATCACCGCAATCGTAGCGTCCCGCATAATAAAGTTATGACATTTATACCACAAGTGAATTCCATAAAAACAAAACTCAAACAACAATGACTGAATTGCTCTTTTTTTTCTCCCCTACCTCCACACAAAATCGTGTTTAAAATGTATACAATACATTATATGTACCCCAAAATGGTGCCATTACAAAATACATCTTGGCCCGCAAAAAAAACATTAACAAAAAGGTTGTTTGAAGCGGTCCTGCCGATTGTATGCTTAGACGTATGCAATTGTATGTCTAAATAGTTGCATATGTCTGCAATTGACTGCTTTAAAAGCGGTATACTGTATACAGTGGATATAAAAAGTCTACACACCCCTGTTAAAATTCCAGGTTTTTGTCATGTTACAAAATCAGTCCAAGATGACTAATTTCAGAACTTTTCCCACATTTTTAATGTGACCCATAATCTGTACAATTCCATTGAAAAACAAACTGAAATCTTTTATGGTGGAAAAATAAAAATGAACAAAAATAATGTGGTTGCATAAATATGCACACTCTTATACTAATACTTTTGTTTAATTACCCTTTGACATTATAACAGCATTCAGTCTTTTTGGGTAGAAGTCTATCAGCATGGCACATCATGACTTGGCAATTGTTGCCCGCTCTTCCTTGCAAAAGCGCTTTAAATCTGTCAGATTGCGAGGGCATCTCCTGTGTACAGCCCTCTTCAGGTCACCCCACAGATTTTCAATGGGCTTCAGGTCTGGTCTCTGGTTTGCCCTTTTTCAAACTTTGATCTTCTGGTGAAGCCATTCTCTTTTGTTGATTTGGAGGTATGCTTTGTGTCGTTGTCGTGCTGAAAGGTGAAATTCATCTTCAGCTTTCTAGCAGAGGCCTGCAGGTTTTGTGCCAGTATTGACTATTTGGAACTGTTCATAATTCTCTCCACCTTGATTCAAGCCCCAGTTCTAGCTACAGAAAAACAGCCCCAAAGCATAATGCTGCCTCCACCATGCTTCACTGTGGGTCTGGTGTTCTTTTGGTGATGTGCAGTGTTGGCTTTGCGCCAAACATACCTTTTGGAATTATGGCCAAAAAGTTCAAACTTGGTCTCATCAGACCATAACACGTTTTCCCACATGCTTTTGGAAGACTTGATGTAGGTCTTTGCAAAACATAGCCAGGCTTGGATATTTTTCTTTGTTAGAAAAGGCTTCCGTATTGCCCCCCTACCCTACAGCCAAGACATATGAAAAAAACCGGGAGATTGTTGTCACATGCACTACACAACCAGTACCTCTCAAAGTCCTGCAGCTCCTTTAATGTTGCTGTAGGCCTTTTGGTAGCCTGCTGGACCAATTTTCGTCTTGTCATTTCATCAAGTTTTGAGGGACGTCTTGTTCTTGGTAATGCTGTTATGCCAAATGTAATCCACTTCTTGATTGTGTTCCATGGTATATCTAATGCCTTGGAAGGTCTTTGTTACCCTTCTCCTGACTGATGCCTTTCAACAATCAGATCCCTTTGATGTTTGTGTTGTAAGCTGTTTACGGACCATGGCTTTGGCTGTCACATGCAACAAAGAAAATGTCAAGAAAATCCTAATAGAACAGCTGAACTTTATATGGGGTTACTCAGAATCCCTTTAAATAATGGCATCTATGTACTGACTACTATCTAACGTGAGTTTAAATGTGATTGGGGATGTGGTTGTGTTTAGAATTCGCCAATCTAAGAGGGTGCTCACACTTATGCAACCACATTATTGTAGTTTTTTAATTTTATTTTTCCCCTATGAATGATTTCAGGGTTCTTTTTATGGAATTGTACTGATTATGGGTCACATTAAAGGTGGAAAAAATCCTGAAATTATTTATCTTGTACTGATTTTGTAACATCACAAAAACCTGGCATTTTAACAGGGGTATGTGGACATTTTGTGTGTGTGTGTGTGTGTGTGTGTGTTTTTTTTTGCAATGAAAAACGTAGACTACGCTTGCCGCTCAGCTGATGGCTATGGGATCTCGACATATACTGGTCAAAAGTACACTCTTGGCATATGTTTGACGCAGATATGATGTGAATTGAGCTGTGCATCCCAGTGAACTAGAATGGTCACAACCCTCACTGAACAATTCTACAAGCTCTCCCCCCCCCCCCCCCATTACCTAAGCCAGAGATGGGCAAACCATTTAGGCTGTATTCACACTTTGATGTGTGGTTCTACCTGCATACAAAAACAAAACCGCATTTGGTTTTTTTCCGCGATTTGCTGGGGTTTTAAATCAACCGCCTCTAAAAGCCGCAACAAATCTCAGTAAAACCGCATGCAACTCTGGATTAGTGTGTGTTAATAAACTTTGTAAATACATTTTATTAAAAATAATTTTGACCTTTTTTTTTTTTTTTTTTATATGCAGCTACTCTGTATTCTTCCTGCAGAGCAGCTGTATCGTTCGCTTTTCACTGAAGCAGTCACATGGGCCTGACTGGTTCGGTGACAGCGGGTCCTGGGTATCTCCCTGACACGCAGGATCCACCTGTAATCTATCACAGCTAAGTTATAAACTTCTGTATGATTACAGGTGTATCCCGCTGTCACTGATCCCGTCAGCTCCGTGAGACTGACTGCTTCAGTGAATATCGAATGATACAGCTGCTCTGTAGAGAGAATACAGAGCAGCTGTATATAAAAAAAGAAAAGATTTTTAATAAAATGTATTTACAAAGTTTATGAACCCACACTGATACACACATTTATTAAAAAACAAAGACTTTCAAACAATTACATAGCCTTTAAGAAAAATACAGTGCCTCACGGTGGTGTCACACTGGCACACAGTTTAGTCTGTGTACCTCCGAACAGGTCTGTACACACTGCATGAGCCCTTTAGGCCATGTTCACACGGCATATTTTCAAAAACAATGGTATTGCGTTCCTAACTACACTTGAAATACGCCTATAGACAGCATATTGCCCATTGAAATTAAGGGCAAGCTGTGTAGTTCATACACGGACGTTCATACTAAACGCTGCTGAGTTTAAAAAAATAAATTAAAAAAAAAGACTTTTTAAAAAAGGGACTCATTTAACAGGCAGATTTCCCCAATTGCATGTCAAAAAAACGCTTAGAAAGCGCCTTATTTGTATCTAATTAAGATTTCCTGGAAAATGGTTTAAAATAAGGGACATTATGTAACCGAATACTATTCATAGAACATATTAAATGCTAACATAGAAGGTAAAACACTAGCCTAGGCTTGGGTATGCATTTCATGATGTTTTCTCTACATGTCTATGAACGCTGTATGGTTGTTACTGTGGACTGGCCATTGTTAACCTTTCTTGCAGGAAGTGCGTCCTGTGCACTGAACAAATAGCTGAGGAATCACTTTATATTAGAAATTAAATCAAGAAAGGAATTCAACTTTTCCATTCCACGTATAATTACTTCAGTCATGTGCCCCAAGTTCAGCAGCAAAGCTGAGAATGTGACCTCAGTACAGATGTGTCCACCCTTACCTTTGCTCGAATTTAATTAGGGGCTCTAATTTCTCTGGAAACCAATTCAATATAATACCGCGACGTGCTAACAAAACCATTGACGGGCTACAAACCATATTACAACCATTGAATGCCCACACATAAAGCTTCGATATCTCGTGACAGAGTATCGCAAAATCACGTGTTTTTTTTCTTAAAGCTGGTCATCTCGCGCCGCACATCTCGGGATATGTTGACATATAAGGAGAAGTAAGGAAGGACACATCTGTATTATCGAACACTGGTATTCGGATCTATGACCTGCTCTGGGCCTCGTATTAAGCCAAAGAGAAAAGGTTGCCAGGTTAACCCTTAGGGTATCCACACACACAGCGTATTGATTTCAGATATTCTGTTATATGCCGATTTTTTTATGTGGATTTCACCCCTTCTACATTTAAAAGGCTGAAATCCGCAGGGAACATCTAGAACAGAATGAGCATGCTGTAGATTCGAAAAACCACCGTGCTCTGATTTCTGTGTGGAGGATGTTTTGCAGCATATGGATGAGATTTTCTAAAACTCATCCACTTGCCTACAACACTTTTTTTTCTTTTGTGGATATTCCTTCTACTAATATGGACAGAAAATTGGCAGCAATATGCAGGGGGCCTAACAACAAATCAGAGTTAAGCTTTCATTTTCTAAACTGGAAAATGAAACGTGGACTTTGGCTGCTACAGACATCATCAGGTTTTTTTAGACAGTCTTCAAACTCATTTTTGGTAATGGCGGACAGATGTGTGCAAAGGGCAGAGCACTATCATTCAGCATGAACAATCGATAAGTGACTATTTTACCTTCTGCTTCTCAGAAGCTAATTTAAAGGTGACAACCAATCTGACTGATCATCTTGTTTATTACCTTTGTGACCACCGCAACAAAACAGAAAAGAAATAGAATTGCCAGACCTTGTCTGCTGCTCTAACTTCTGATTTTACCAATATATGGCTGATTTTAACTTTTTTTTGGGGTAGAAATTCGCGTTAACTCCTTAACGGCGAGTGACCGATAGGACTGTCACAAGCAGGTGCTAGTTTCCATATTGTGACTGATATATCGATCACTCGGATCTTGTGGGTACTGCCCAGTGTACCCTCAAACTCAGCGGCAGAGACGCGGCTGTTATACACAACCAGGCTCCAGCCACAGCTACTGGGATCGGAGATAACTCTGATCCTGGCAGTTAAACCAATTAGAATGTCATGTCAATAGCAACCGTGGCAACCAAACTGTTTGACAGAGGAAGGGTCTACCTCTGTCAGACCATCGCCCCCCCCCCCCCCCACAACACTATCATAGGACGCTGATGGGTTACCATGGCTGCAGGGGGCCTAACAAAGTTATGCCAATAGATTGCCTGTCAGTGTAATTGACAAGCAATAATGCTTTAGAATATGAAGTATTCCAAAATCTTATACAAGTGATCAAAGGATCGCAGCTTCAAGTCTCCTAGTGGGACAGAAAAGAGAGGTGGTTGTTTTTTTTTTTTTTTTTTATATTTTATTTTAAAAAAAAATTCCCCCAAAAAAGAAATACATAAACCCCTTTTTTCATAAAAATAATTTAGATTTTTTTTTTTTTTTACAAAAAGTTTCACTATAGAAAAATACATATTAGGTACTGCTGTAATATTAATGACCCGTAGAATAAAGAGAACTTCTTTATACTGCACGTCACATGGCAGGAAAAAAAACGAATGGCAGATTTGCTTTTAGTTTCTTTTTGATGGAAAAAAAAAAAAAAATTGGAAAATTATACGTACTTCAAAATGGTACCAATAAGAAATACAACTCCACCCGCAAAAACAAGCCAATGGCTTTATCGTCTGAAAAATAAGTTATGGTTCTCTGGATGTGGGGTCACAAATTACTTTTTTATTTTTTTATAAAACAGGTTTTTATTGTGTAAAAGTACTAAAACTTAAAAAAATAACTTCTACAAATGTGCCATCTTAGCATATGTACCGACCCGTAGAATATAGATGGCACAATAAGTTAATAACCGCTAATCAATAAATGAAGGTGCGATTGAAAAATATAACTTGTCCCGCAAAAAAACAAACCCAAATGGAATGGAATGGAAAAATAAGTTATGTGTTTTGTAATGCAAGGATAGAAAAATGAAAGAAAAAAAATGGTTTGGGCTTTAATTTTTAGGGGAGGTTTCCAGTCACAAGTAAACATGGGAAAACACAAAACTTTTTAACATGCTCGCAGTATAGATTCTTCTTCAATCCAGTAGCGCCCATCCCTGCCGCTTTCTGTACAAAAAGCCTTGGTCAGGTGATGTCTCATCAATATGGACGACCGTAAAGGGTTAAATGAGCCCCCCCGGCTGTAAGTGGAGAGAGGCATTTTTCTCTAATCTATATTATAAAGTTTCTTATATTCGCTTGTACTATTGGTTTCTGCAAAGTTTGTTCACCAGTTAGTGACAATTTTTAAGTATACCGCAATTGTTTTTCTAGCTGGGTTTGCCTTACTTGGACTGAAAATGCTGCCATGAGTGCCATCATTGCTTTCTAGGTTGCTTGTTTTTTTTATTCTCCCCATGTTATTTGTATGATGCTGAAGTTGGTTTCCTATTCAGCAGTTTCTTATTTGTATTTTCAGCGCCATTGCGACCGCTGTGACCCCTATAGTTACGTCACTGTCAGAGCCTCTGCTTTTGTGAACCAATACTTTGTAAATAGCCAATTTAGGCCTCAACTTGACATGGTACTCGTTCACTCCTGAGCTTGGTTGAATGTCCAGGTAAACGGTTAGGGCCACATGTAAAGTGTTTCTAAAACCGGGAAACACAGCATAATAATTAGATATCAGTATGAGACTAGACATGGACCGCACATCCACTAGTAATACATTGATCTATAGCTGCTAGGAAAAATTTATAAACATGAACGAGGTTCTCTGTTAACATTTTGATCAAATTGTATAAGCCCACTTGCCACTTCACGGCGACCTCTCAAAAAGTGGGTCCCTACTCTTCTGGTTGCAGCACCACATGGCGGTCGCTGCCACTGCAACACCACTCCTGCAGAGGGAGCAGCCATTTTGATCAAAATGTTAAAGAATTTCGTTCATGTTTATACATTTTTGCCTAGCAGCTATAGATCAATGTATTACCAGTGGATGTGCCGTCCATGTCTAGTCTCCTACTGATTTGATAATAATTAGAGAGCTGTCTTATGATGGCACAAGCTGGGCACCACATATTCGCAGATCTGTGGAAAAAAATCCTATTTTCACTCTGCAACATCGAGTGCACACCAATTTCTACAAAACAAATGCGGCCTTAAAGAGGCTCTGTCACCAGATTTTCTAACCCCTATCTCCTATTGCAGCAGATCGGCGCTGCAATGTAGATAAGAGTAAAGTTTTTGGTCAAGTTATGACCATTTTTATATTTATGCAAATGAGCCTTTCTTATGTACAACTGGGCGTGTTTAAAGTTATGTCCAACTGGGCGTGTATTGTGTTCGTTACATCTGGGTGTGTTTACTTGTTTTACTAGCTGGGCGTTGTGAATAGAAGTGTATGATGCGGACGAATCAGCATCATTCACTTCTCATCGTTACCACCCAGCTTCTGGCAGTGCACAGACACACAGCGTGTCCTCGCTCATCCGACGCGATGAAGTTCCTGTGGAAGGAAGTGAGTGACGTCACAGCGTGATCTCACGAGGACATGCTGTGTGTCTGTGCACTGCCAGAAGCTGGGTGGTAACGATGAGAAGTTGATGATGCTGATTCGTCAGCATCATAGACTTCTATTCACAACGCCCAGCTAGTAAAACAAGTAAAAACGCCCAGATGTACGCACACAATACACGCCCAGTTGGACATAACTTTAAACACGCCCAGTTGTACATAAGAAAGGCTCATTTGCATAAATATAAAAATGGTCATAACTTGGCCAAAAATGCTCGTTTTTGAAAAAAAAAACACGTTACTGTTATCTACATTGCAGCGCCGATCTGCTGCAATAGGAGATATGGGTTTGAAAATCTGGTGACAGAGCCTCTTTAACATGCTTACTTGACCCCTAGGTGAATACCTTAAGGGCTGTAGTTTCCAAAATGAGGTCACTTCTGGGGGGTTTCTACTGTTTTGGTTCCACAGGGGCTTTGCAAACGCGACATATAGCCTAGTAACCAATCCAGCAAAATTTGCACTTTAAAAGCCAAATGGTGCTCCTTTCCTTCTGGGCCCTACCGTGTGCCCAAACAGCAGTCTATGACCACATATGGGGTATTGCCTTACTCTGGAGAAGTTGCTCTACAAATGTTGGGGTTCTTTTTTGTTACCTTTATTTCTTGAGAAAATGAAGAATTTTGAGCTAAAGCTACGTCTTATTGAAGAAAAAGTATTGTTTTTATTTTCCCTGCCCAATTCTAATAAAATCTATGAAATATCTGTGGGGTCAAAATGCTCACTACACCCGTAGATGAATTCCTCAAGGGGTGTAGTTTCCTAAATGGAGTGACTTTTTGGGTATTTTTACTGTTTTGGCCCCTCAGGGGCTTAGGAAATGTGACATGGCCTCCGCAAACCATTCCTGCTAAATTTGAGCTCCAAAGGCAAATGGCGCTCTATCCCTTCTAAGCCCTGCCGTGTGTCCAAACAGCCATTTATGACCACATGTGGGGTATTGTTTTACTCGGGAGAAATTGCTTGACAAATTTTGCAGTGCTTTTTCTCCTTTAGGCCTCATGCACACGACCGTAGCCCGACCGTAGCCGTGTGCACGCCCGTGATTTTCGTGTCGGCCGGCTGCGGACTGTCAGCGGACTGTCAGCCGCAAGCCGCCCGCACATGCACATGGCCGGGCCATTGTTTTCAATGAGCCCGGACCGCAACTCCGGACCATAATAGGACATGTCCGTACTTTCTGCGGTCCGGGTTCCCGGGCCGTGCACGGACCGCAAAAACTACGGTCGTGTGCACGGCCCCATAGAAAAGAATGGGTCCGCAATTCTCCCGTGGATTTGCGGGGGAATTGCGGACGCAAAAACACGGTCGTGTGCATGAGGCCTTAAGTGTTTGTGGAAACGAGAAAAAATGAGCTAAACCTACATTTTTCTTTGAAAAAATGTAGATTTTAACTTTCACAGCCTACATCCAATTATTTCTTCGATAAACCTGTAGGGTCAAAATGCTCACTAGACCCCTAGATAGATTCCTTAAGGGGTGTAGTTTCTCTAATGCCTTGACTTTTGGGGGGTTTCCACTGTTTTGGCACTGCAAGAGCCCTTCAAACCTGACATGGAACCTAAAATATTTTCTAATAAAAAGAAGGCCCCAAAATCCACTAGGTGGTGCTTTTATTCTGAGGCAGTTTCTTCAGTCCATGATCACACTAGGGCCACATGTTGAGTATTTCTAAAAACTGCAGAATCTGGGCAATAAATATTGAGTTGCGTTTCTCTGGTAATACTTTGTGCTACAAAAAAAATTGATTAAAAATGAATTTCTGCAAAAAAAAATTAATTTGTAAATTTCACCTCTGCTTTGCTTTAATTCCTGTGAAACATCTAAAGGGTTAAACTTTCTAAATGCTGTTTTGAATACTTTGAGGGGTGCAGTTTTTAAAATGTAGTGACTTATTGGGGGTTTCTAATATAGAAGGCCCTAAAAGCCACTTCACAACTGAACTGGCCCCTGTAAAAATAGTCTTTTGAAACTTTCTTGAAAATGTGAGAAATTGCTGCTAAAGTTCTAAGCCTTGTAACGTCCTAGAAAAATAAAAGGATGTTCAAAAAACGATGCAAATCTAAAGTAGACATATGGGGGATGTTTGTTAGCAACTATTTTGTGTGGTATAACTGCCTGTCTTACAAGCAGATACATTTAAATTTAGAAAAATGCTACTTTTACTGTAATCTGCTGCGTCTTTTCCGTCCGCTACATGTGGACGAGCCCTAAGAAACCAACTTCAGCCCTGAATAATAAACTGGACGAATAAGAAACCAACTTCAGCATAGTGTTATTTGTTGTGATTTTTGTGGTCATTTTGCATTCGGTATTATCATGTTTATTATTTTATGTAGGTAGCACAGATAATGTAATGTTTGTCTTGCAAACCGCTCATGAGCCATGACAGGCATTGGGTTTTTTCCTGTGACCCTGAAAAATGCCTCAGTTGTTTGGAATATTACCAGTCATTACCTCATCCTATTTCTATCAGAGGATAAGGCCTGAACTCCATTAATGTTCCAAACAAGCTCCAAATTAAGCCCCTAACGTGAAAGCGCAGGCATTCAGTCACCTTTTGAATACAAGTAAATAGATACATAAAATATGGAGAAATTATGTCATAATTGTAGGATCCATGCAACACGAACACAATGGTATATAATGCAGGTGATAATGGGAAGATGTTGCTGCCTTCTGCCTAATAATGGACCATATAGTAGTTACCAACTGATTGTTAGGCTCTGTTCACATCACGCTTTTGCCTTGCGTTTAGCATGCATATCGGGAAAGCCCCTAACGTACCCACTAAATGTCCATAGAGCTAAACTAGCCCAACAGAGGCCAAAAGTGTATCATTTTGGCGTCCGGCTGGTATACATCCATATACCTTTTCTTTGAAGGATGGAATAGTGTAGTAGACTACTCCATTTCATTCCGCAGGATCCTGCAACAAAATGATACCACGCTGTATATGGCTTTTAACATGGGAGCCTATGGTTGATGTATGCCACTGTATAGCATACGTCACAGATATGTCGAGGGCTTTTCAATAGCTCTTCATGATGTATACCATTATAGTCTATGACTAACAGATACGTTAAATGGATGCCCAATAGTGGCATGTTTCACCCGTAAATGATGATGGAATCCGTTTAACGTATACGTCATGAACAAGGTCATCAGAGTTCATGACGTATAGGTTTGTCGTATACCATTAAGCACGATGGTGAGTTTGCATGCTTGGTAAATACGTATGATTTAGATTAAACGTCGCTTATGATCATCTTAGCGTGTAAATGCTCATAGACGACCACTTTCAATAGTTGCGATCACAGATCTTTAGGTATGCTAAAAAATGTAATGGTACGATCAGCAAATCTGAGTGTAAATGCAATCACTGGTTTGACAATTAAAAAGGATGTACTGCAAAGCCACCCAGTAGCGTGCACCATTTGTCTTTTATCCACGTCTCTTTACCATGTGACTACGATTTCAACTTCATTATGATATCGCTTGATCCTCGCATGTAGAGAGGTTGTACGCTTCCTTCACAGTCAAATTGCTAAATGTGTTCATGAAGCGGGTAAAGTTAGTGTTCCAGTGTTTACAGACCAGCCTCTGACTGGTTAAACGCTTCCTTTCCCCTCCTTTCTCTTATTTTCACAACCTTGCTTCTGTATTCTCGGTATGTTCACGCAGGTCAGATTTGTTGCGGACAACTTTGCCGCAATACTGGATGAAAGTCCGCACCAGATCTCGTTTGATTTGATGCAGATTTTTGGCCGAATTTGCTGCTGCAGGAATAGCTGCGTTTCCGCAGAAAAATCACAATTAGAATTAAATGTTTTACACTCTCCCCTGGCGCTTCCGTAGAGCACTCCATGCTACCCCGGCTGGTTTATATTGAGCCGGCCTCCTGGGACAAAGTCTCGTCCCATTGAACGTTGCCACCTGTGATTGGCTGCAGTAGTCACATGGGAAAGAATGTCATCCCATAAGGCCAGATCAACACAGACCACCCCAGGGAGTGGGGACGCATCGCTACGGGAGCGCCAAGGGAGAGTATGGTATATTATTTTTATTTTAAAGTGGATTTTTTTTTTATTATTTCTAGTTGCAATTTTTGCTGCGATAAGGCAGCTATTCCTTTGCATAAAGCTCAACATTTGCCATTTTGTTGCAGGTTTTCAATGGGGGAAGGGAAAATCCGCAAAAATACATAACCATTCCACCGCATAAACGGACATGCTGTGGATAAAAAAAAAACCTTCACTGCAGGTCAATTTCTGCACGGACATTTTCCACAGCGTGTGGATGAGATTTGTTTATTCTCATCAACTTTGCTGCTACTATAATATGCTGCAAAATTTCTGCTCGCAAATTAGGATGGAAAATTCCGCTACTGGTGAACATGCCCTCAATGTGCTTTTTCGTAATCGCCTACTTTGTGGCTGACCCAGTAAGGCCAGAATGACCGTGAGAATTGACTGTGTTCTTGGTGTTCCTGAGGACATCCCATGCAGAAGGGGCAGGTATTCCATTTAAGCTAGAAATGTTATTATTAAAAGTAAATTAATTTGTATTGGTTTGTAGCATGTGTCATACAGTGGCATCTCGACGTGTTATATAGGTTGCTATAATAAAATGCTCTTTCTTAAAGGGAACCTGTCGCTAGGTTTGTAGTAACTAAACCACCAGCATTCCGATAAAGTGAAATAACTTACCAAGAGAAGTCTGGCAGAATCCGCATCGGGCACATGCACATTGCACACATGGAACCAAGGACCGTACACCTTACTTCACTGATGATACAGTGTACTGTACTCTGCTAAATGTGCGCACGCGCCCAATGCTGCTCCCGGGCTCATCTCGATAAATTGAAAGTTTCCTTTCTAACTATAGGTACGTTTGGAACACTAAAAGCATAATAGCATGCTGGGGGTTTAGTGACTGCAAACCAAGCGACAGGTTCCCTTTAAAGGCTATGCTAGAAACTTTTGCAGCACAACAAGTTCATGTGCAACTTGCTTGCAACTTTTGTCTTTCTTATTGATCGGTTTGTCTAGTGATAAATGCCTAAAAATCTATCATCATCTGCTAGAAGTAGTCTGTGTGTAGGATAAGCACCTGTTTTGTACCAGGAATTCTGCCATGTGAGGAGTTCTACACAACGTGTGCACGTGTACAATGATATGTCCGCCTTCATAATATGCAATCCAAAATTGTAGCATACGGGGTTCCATGAACTTCTTTTTGGGGAGGGAGTAATCATATTGTCCTTACCTTTTTAAAAGGGGTATTCCCATCTAATAATCTCTAAACCTCCTCTGGGACCCCCGGCGTTCACAACAATGAAGATACCGAGGACCTTTTTGGCTAAGCGGTGTTCCTGACATCCCACTATTCAGGGAACAGCACCACAACTCTTTTCTAGTGAATAAAGCTGTGTTGTAGTTCCCTGCACGGCGACTCTTCCGGCCACCTTCTGTGGAGGAACACCAGCGCTCAACCAATGCTCCTGCTTCTTCATTCTTGGGGATCGATTGGACCCCACAATCAGTAAGTGATGGCATATCCTGGTGATAAACCTTAACTTACAAGAGTGGTAAACCCTTTTAGTGAGATCATGGTGACTGAGAAACCTCACAAACGCACTGTTCTAGAGTCTGCGTGGGTGTCCAAGCAGCGCTTGTATCTATCATCCTATGAAACACGATCAGTAATTTTACACACATTTTAATTATGTTTCCACATTTGGAGATGTCATGTAATCCTTTGTAGCCTATTTTTTTTTTTTTAATTAATAGCTTATGTTTGCTCGTAGGTGGATTGCCAGTATGGACATTTACAACTGTCAAGTACGGTCTCCCCTGTGTGAATTGCAGTTGTCTTTATCTTTATGTACAGTAAAAAAAACACTGCATTATCCATGTGGAATGAAGACCGGATAAGTGAGACTTGGGAATAACCCAATATTTCCTCTGAGCAGTGCAGTTCACACCCGTTCTGCCTACTCCCATAACACTTCCGCACTAGGTTTTGACAAGGGGTGCCATGCAGCAGCAGCAGAGTGCCCTTCACTGTCAGTAAACACTCCCATCTCATTTCCTGCCTTTGTAACATTATCACAAGTATTTCAGTACTGCGGAGCAACCATATCCAATCTTGCTTTGGCAGACTTGTCTGCCCCTAGGTCACCACTATTTAATTTCCTCTTCTGGACAAGAAATATTTTTGCAGTCATGAAGTGGTCTGTTTATTCAATTATTAAATGCTGTATATTGTTTGTGTTTAATATTTTTTGGCATTTATTCTATGGTTGTAAAATATAAATAAAGTACAGTGGTTGTGGCAGTAATATTGTCACGTACTGCATTCTTGAATAGTCGTGAGATACTTGTAGTTATTTTGATGATCTTATATAACTTAAGCTTTTGAGTTCTGTAGCTTGTTTAAAGTCTATGTAATATTGTAGACATTATTTGCATACTATCCTGAAATATACAGCACAGACTTTGTATTCCCTTATTACTGGTGATGGCCGAAAGGGAGAATTCCTTTAGTAGTTCTGATGCACTCACCAAAAATAGGACAGAGCTGCAAATACGTACACTGTTCGGTCTTGCATATGAGGGCTACACGTGGCTCCTGGGCCACCAGTTGCCCACCGCTGATATTTTTATCATCTTGGTCCGAAGGGGTGGCATACTAAATTAGGTTTCAGATTTTCTACAGCGATTGTCAAGGCATATCCCCGTGGTACAGTCCTCTCACTGTGAGCAACTACTAGGGAGACCTGGGAGTCTGAGGGGGAGGATCCATTAGGTGATATAAATAAATAGCACCGTGAGAGATAATATGGCTGACAGTGTTTTTTGTCAGACAGCTACTTCCTGTCCCTGAAGGTAGAAGACGGGAGAATAACCAGCTGAGTTTACAAGAGAATTCACTGCATGCAGTTACTACACTTAAACTGGTATTCCCATCTTAGACATTTATGGCATATACACAGGAATATCTTCCAAACAGAAGTTCCCCTAACATGTCCCGCCTGGCGGCCGAAGGATCCAGGTGGAAAATCCGTGCAGAGGTGGCCAGGAATTCCGGAAACAGCGATGCTCGTTGTGCTACACTTTTCCTGTAACCCCCATAGAAGTGAAAAGGTGTTTCAAAAACAGCGGAACACAGCAAGCTGGGCTGTTTCAGGAATTTCTAGCCCCCTCTGCACTAATGCTCTGTCTGTATAGCCTAACCAGGAGGGACGGGGTCAGGGAACCCCCTGTCCCGAGATAGGTGCGAATTCCAGGGGTGTCTCTGATGGAAATACCCCTTTAAGTTTCAGTAGCAGTGTCAATTTGTCATTTATTGGTCTATGAGAATGGTACTATTCGTTTCCATTTGAGTTATTGCCTCTCCTTTTTGCATATTTACAGTATGTATTCATTGTCATTTCTTGTCGAGAAACTCCTGATGAATGAGGTTCAGTATAAGGTTTGGTACCACATTCGCCACAAGATCTGTTTATCTGTAGGCAAATCATGTTGTTATAACCTAGGGCTGTGCCAGTGAGGAACAAGTATCTCTATAGATTTGCTTTAAAAAGATATGAGAAAAAAATGTTTTGAAGACTTGGCCCAGATGAGCTCAACAGGTTCTGGTTTAGCTCTAAATGCTCTGCAAAAGGACAACTCCTCCTTATTTGTGCCTGTCAACTGGGAATGTAGGGCAAACACTCTCTTGTTTTCCATATACATTGTACGTACACATGGGGATTTCCACGTAATCTTTATCACACTTCAACTATTTTATATATTTAACTTTGAGCAAGTACTTCAGGTAAATTGCAGGATCATTATGCTGGTGGTGGCGAGCGTTGGAGTTTGCATATATAATAGTTATGTAGTTGATGGGGGGGGGGGAAAATATATGATCGTATTCTGTCTCTTCTGTCTATAAAGACTTCTTTACATGAGCGTTCCATGTTTGTGGAGGTCGGTGTCCGGATAATAGATAGACATGTATACTACAAATTACACCTAGTAGGTTTTGTGCATGTCACTTTTTTTTTCTCCTCGTATTAAATTTGATTTTGCCAAATATATATGTTAATAATGTTTTGTGTTTTTGTTTTTTTTTTATGTATGTCAATGTGACAAATAATCCTCTTCTTGTTTTCACTACTTTTTCCATCGATTTGCTAAAAAATGGTCCACAATTACCCCCTATAAGATGATGACATCTATAATGCTGTTCCATAGTGACAGTGATGTTTGCATCTTCTATTTTATTTGCTTCAGACTTTGTATTCGGATGACACTAGGTCATTGATCATATGTTGACCTAAACTCTGTAAACTTACCCGAAGTTATATATTAACAAACCTAATGTGCTGTGTCTCTTTTTATTTTATCAGGGTCTAAAGAGAACGCTACAAGTCAGACCAAAGCATCTGCAGAATGTTACGCTTCTAGTGCACAAACTGTTCACCAACTAGAGAGGCTGAACGTTGTGATCGATGACGGTGATTTGCTCTCCGTTTCAACCAACTCTACGGCTTCAAATGAGCTTGTCTGTGAAAACACAGCTTCTTCTGTTCATGGTAAAATATTAGAAAATAAATGGTGTTCCAATGACTGCATGATATGCCTCTGCTATCTGCACTTTGGATTCCCACACCTTGGCGTCGCTAGCTATCTTTATTTCCAATCTTTGGGAACCTGCTGGATGCGAATCTGAAATCACGGCACTTGTCCTCCACACCGAGCTCTCTGACTTCCCCTCTACTGCTCACCCTTTCGTTATGGCAACGTGATTTGGCGTTTGCAAGTGATCTCTCCCAGGTCCACCTGGCTGCCAACGTAGAAGTTCTGCATCATCCTCTCTCTTTTTCTTTGTTTTTCCCAAAATAATTTGCTTTCGCTATTTGTACTAAAGAATACTGCAATGCACTTTGGTCAGTAACTAGTTGCAATGACTTCTTTAGCTAAGCCGTCACTGATTTTAAGATTTGGCAATGACATCTAGTAGCCTTTAGCAGCCTTTATTGCTTTGGTATTCTATTTTATTTGTTTCTTTTTTTTTTCATCTTACTTCCCCTGTAATAGTGAGTACAAGCAGCCACAGTACTCTTAAGTCCATCATGAAGAGAAAAGATGAGAAGAAAGAATCTTCAAACGCAAAGAAAAATCTTCAGTTTGTTGGAATCAATGGCGGGTAAGCATGTTTTGAAAAGACGGTAGACACCGTATTGTTTTGATGGCTTTGTTCACACTAAATTCTGGCTCTACATTTAGACTCTGTTCACACTTGTATCGTTATTTCCATTGTTTATAGAACCCAATGATCTGTCATGATCAGTTATGAGAGATCCGTTTTTCCTACATTGATTTATAATGGATCAGTCAGGTTTCTATCAGGTTGTTTTATGGTTTTTGTTTTTTTGCCGGAAACAATACTGCAGAATGCTACGCTACTCTGACCGCCAAAAAGCAAATGAAGCCTGACTGAAAATAACTAACGGCGATGTGAACAGATCCTTAGTGTACTATATTAGCGGAAGGGTTGGTTCACACCGGCATCCCTCATCATACCGAAGCCATGGCTTATATGACAGATTTCTCATGTAACAGGTCCTAACTAATCCCATTGTCTTGTCAACGAGTCCGTCAGGTTTCCGTTTTCATTGTCATCAGCGACACCGCCTCAAGCAGATAAACTTGATAGTAAATCTGTGATCATAACTGAAAGCGATAATAGATCAGTTTTATAGTTCTATATAAAGATAGATTTTAACCCCTTACCGAAATTTTGACGTAAATTTTAGATTGTACGTTAAATTGTGTCATTAAGCTACAACTTGTCCTTCAAAAAACAAGCCCCATACAGCTATGTTGATGGAAAAGTAAAAAAGTTATGTCTTTTGGAAGGCAGGGAGGAAAAAACGTAAATGAAAATCCCAAAAATGTCTGGGGTGGTAAAGGGTTAAAGGCCCTACCATACAAGTCTTCTGTCTATACTTTTCAGGTATGAAACCACGTCTAGTGATGAATCCAGCTCAGATGAAAGTTCATCCACGGAGTCCGATGATGAATGTGAAGAAGAGGAAAGCTTTAATGAGGACTCTGAAGTGATAAAACAAGGCGTGGCAAGTGGTCAAACCGAAGTACCCGAGTCGTTGAGTGATGCTGGGAAAGAGGAGACCGAGACCGAGAAAGTGGAAATCAGGGAAAGGTACATTGTGCATATTGTACTACACTTACCGCTTAGAAAGGCTTTTCTAGTTCATGAAATGGCTGTAAAAGAGCAGGTTTTTATTTTTACTGTTTATTTGAGTAAGTTTGAATTGGCCGCTACACTGTCGGAGTAAGCGGTGTACACTATGTCATCCATGGCAACAGTCCATCCGCTATTGTACAGAATGCGCTTTTGTTTTTTTCACTGAAGTGGCTTAGGGGGCAATACATGGAACCATTGTTTTACTGACTAAGCAATACGATTCTGGAAATGCCAATGTGACCGTGTCTATTGTTCTACAAGATTTACATTTTTGTTGTAATGCAGTGTTCTTAAAATTCCTGACACAAATCTGGTTTGTTGCATATGCAGATATGAATTAAGTGAAAAGATGCTGTCTGCCTGCAATCTTCTGAAGGACGCAGTTGATGATCCTCGGGCTTTGGCAAGTAAAGATGTGGTAAGTGTTCACTGACCTTTTAAGCCTTTTTTTATTTATGTATTTTTTTATTTTTTAAAGTGTAGCCGTTTGACAAACTTCTGACGTCATAGTGACCTGTCAGAAGTTTGGATTGGTGGGGGTCCGAGCACTGAGACACCCACCAATCGCTAGAACGAAGCAGCTGAAGGTCTCGTGTGAATGCATAGCCGCTTCGTGTCTATTCGGCTTTTTCCGGAAAGCCAATTTATCGGAGTACGGGCTCATAGACTTTCTATTGAGTCCGTACGCCAATACATTTATTTGCGGAAAAAGCCGAACAGAAACGAAGCGGCTGAGCGCTCCCACGAGACCTTCGGCTGCTTCGTTCTAATGATTGGTGGGGGTCTCAGTGCTCGGACCCCCACCAATCCAAACTTTTGACATGTCACTATGGTAGTGGCGGTTTGCAAGTAAGGTAAAAAGGCTGGTCTCCCTTTCCCATATCCTTTATTAGAAAGCTTTATTAGCAAGAGCGGACTGTCGCTAACTATTAGCAGATCTCCTTCCGGCAGACCTGGCCCGTTCATGTATTACATGGTTTTCCATTTCTTTGCACGGGAAATGTGTGGCCAGCCACAGCCTCCCCAGTGAGAACAACTGATCACCGAGGGTTTCTGATCGCCAGACCGCGGCGATCAGCTGATCACTGGCTGGCCTCAAATAAAAATGTGGTCGTCTTAATGAGATTTTGGGAATTAGAATGCAATTGAAACAGGACAACATTTGCATTATTATCTAAAGCAGTTTTAAAAACATTTCAATTTATTAGAATGGTTGGTGCAGCAGTCAGTCCAAGTGGAGCTCGGACTCACAAATAGTGATGTTATATAGATAGTTGTCAACAGCAGGAAGTTGTACTCTGGTCATTAATAACTTTAGTGGTATAAAAGTAAAAAAAAGAAAAAATACCCGGACTTCCAAGTTTTCTGTTCCTTTCTGCTGCCTGTTAGCCGGATGAAATGAGCCTCCTGGATGACTGAACACCCAATTTTGTGCTCATTACAGAATAATCTAATACCATTTATACACCAAATGAGAGCAGGTGCACAATGTTCTTTGTAATGAGTGCTTATTACATGACTGACGTCTCTCCATTATTCATTGTTGCAAGACTTGGTGTGCCATCATCATCATTGAGAAAATAAAAATATTGCACCCTATACTCAGCTTGCACTGCCCTTAATTATATATAGAGAATTGATAATCTGTTATTTTACTGCAGTAGAATCTAAAGTCACAGAAAATAAGACTGACTTACTGAATTGTGTTCTGTGCTTTCAGAGGCAGTGCTTGAACACTATACAAAATGAATGGTTCCGTGTGTCAAGTCAGAAATCCGCCATTCCAGCCATGGTAGAGGATTACGTTGCGGTGTTTGCAGAACTTTCCCACGCTGTCCTTCGCCATATCATCAACATGGCCGACGGCAATGGGAACACAGCACTTCACTACAGTGTATCACATTCCAACTTTGAGATTGTCAAAATGTTGCTGGATGCAGGTTAGACATTTAATCTGTGCATGCATAGGTATATGTGTGAAGCACACAATGTACTCGAAGCCTACAACAGATAGATACGTTATTTAGCTTATTACAGGAATGCCAATGTGAAATGCCACAGTGATGACCAGCAAGTATGCATGTCCTTACATGGTTTTTAGTACAGGGATTACTGACAAGTTACATTTGAAAGTTGGAAAGCAGTTTGGAGCACTAGTTTTGCTTTGCTGATAAAAACGGTGAAATAGCCCGGAATGTTAATATAGTCTTATCGTTAATTACATATAAAACTATAGACAGTAACCCTATTACATGAGATTTCTTGCTGATAGAAATAATACAAATGTACTTGTTTTTCGGCTCTGAAGCTTAGTCTGGATCTATAGAGCTTTGTATATGTGAGAACAGCATTGTCCAATTTCTAAGGCACCTACTGTTCCCATCGGAGAACATTGGCTCATTTAAGTCATTTCAGCTTTCTGTTGGTTTTCTGTATCTTTATGACTTCATGCACACTAGAATGGGTTCTTTCTTTACAGATGTTTGTAATGTAAACCACCAGAACAAGGCTGGATACACTCCTATCATGCTCGCTGCCCTGGCAGCTGTGGAAGCCGCCAAGGACATGAAAGTGGTAGAGGAGCTCTTCAGCTGTGGTGATGTCAATGCCAAAGCCAGCCAGGTATGTTCTACAGATGCCAATCAAATACTCCATGTGAGATGTTAGGGCATATGAGCTCATGAAGAAAAAACGGATTTTGTCACGTCCTTTTATAGAGCAAAATATGGTAAATCTACAATATGGTACATCTATTTGTAAAGAACATAAAGGGAAATAATGTATTTGTGATTTTTAGGGAGGATAGATTCACAGTAATATTTACACTACTGTCCTCTTGTCCAACCCTTCCCTAAATGACCAGAATGGAGTGAGTTGCTTTTTGCTTATCATTTCCAATAAAGAGAAGAATAACTACATGTGTGAGTAACTACCATTGGCGAGCTATTAGAAAGGCTCAGCTTACAAGAAAAGGTCGGCCTGGACAGCCAGTGGAGCTCACCCATAGGGCGTGCAGTGGCTTGCATGAATTACCACTTATTTGTTTGTGGGGGGCTGGGGACATATAAAACAGAAAAGAGCATAACTATAAAGAAAATGTGAAAAGGTCCATATTATTTTATGTTTAGACATTGATTTTAAGGGCAGCCACATATAGCTGGCACTCGAAAGCCCATTTTCATCCTTCTAAAGGAAAGCTTCTTTGCAAACTTTTTTTTCCCCAAGGAGCATTGCCCTTAAGACTCCCTACCAGCTGGATCAATGCAAGGAGAATCCGTACTGTCGGAGAGTCTGCCCATTGAAGAATGTACAGCTGTGAAAAAAATACAATTTGCTGGGCTTTACTGTATTCTCTAGTTTATCTCTACCTCAGATTTTGGTTCCCACATTTATGCAAACACTGATGTACATGTGTTCTGTTTCAGGCCGGCCAGACGGCTTTAATGCTTGCAGTGAGTCATGGAAGGATAGATATGGTCAAGGCTCTCTTGGTCTGTGGTGCAGATGTTAATATCCAGGATGATGAGGGCTCTACAGCTCTAATGTGTGCAAGCGAGCATGGACATGTGGAGATAGTCAAGCTGCTACTGGCCCAGCCGGGCTGTAATGCTGCACTGGAGGACAACGTAAGTCAGCTTTCCCAAAGCATGGCGTCATACTGAAGACTTCAGGAGAGAAATATTTAAATTGGATCTTGTTTTATTTAATAGCGGACCTTAAACTGCTGTTTGTGAATATGTAAATGTTTCTGGGCACCATAGAATTTGTTTACTCTCCTTGTTAAAGATGTGGTCTTAGGCTTAGTTCACATCTGCTTCAGGACTCCGTTCTGGCGTTCCATTGATTTCATTGGTGTCGGATCTGGTGCAAATGGTTTCAGTTTGTCTCCGTTGTGCAAGGCTTCCGTCGTTTTGACGGAATAAATAGCACAGTCGACTACGGTATTGCCTCCATCAAAACAACGGAAACCATTTGCACTGGATCCGTCTCCGTTGAATTCAATGGTGGTGCAAACGGAAACCTAAGGTTTCTATTTGTTTCAGTCAGGGTTCCGTTCTGACAGGAGGCTCCGATGGAACGTCAGAACAGAGCCCTGATGCAGATTTAAACTAAGCCTAAATTGTACAACCTCCATTGTAGGCTTCATTCACACTGACTGATCCCAACACAAGGAAGAAGGGCAAATCTTTCCCTCTGGAATCCTTTCTTGTTTTTAGTATACATTAAGGGATGGGAGAATCAACCAGTGGCTGTAGATAGTGGGAAACGGAAAAACTGTTCTATAACTAAATCTGCGGGGACTGCTGTGTAATTGCAGATTTGTCCCTACAGTCACGCTGCAAGGAAAATGAAGCATTACATAGCACTCATTGAAGTCATTCAGCATCTTATTTATCCAGAGCCAAGACCAGGGCTGGACACAGCTCTTCGCTTTAGTGAATAGAAGGTGGTTGTGATTGGGGCATCTTCACTAGTATAACAACATATACATGGGTATATTGTATGAGCTAGAAGTAAACATTGCTTTCAATATCTGCAGATTCATTGTATTGATTTGGATGACCTGAATGTAAAACGTCAGTCAGTCTGGATGACTGGAGATGTGTCCAGATGGACATATTTATCCACTTGCTACAGTTTAAGAATTGAACTGTTTTTTGGCCACCCAATAAATGTATCTAGGCAGATGGGAGCTGTGAAAATACTGTGAGTGCTCATGCAGTTCATCTGTCAGATGCGTTCTTAGCAATAACATAAGGTGAATGGAGCAGACTGCCACCGTCCTGTATCGTGTGAGAAACGATAATGTACTGAAGTGTAAAGTTCTTTGTGCTCATTTGTTCTTAGGATGGCAGCACAGCCTTGTCCATTGCTTTAGATGCCGGTCATAAGGATATAGGAGTCCTTCTCTATGCTCATGTCAATTTTTCGAAATCCCCATCACAAGTAAGTACAGTCCTACAATGAGTACATCAAATATCATGACTTTCATTTATCTCATTCTCTTTCTTTGATCACATTATATTGTTATATTGAGTTATATTGGCTCAACATATTAAGCTATATTCTCCCTAATGAATGCAGAGAGAGATGAACAGCCTACATGGGATTAGTGACTATTAAACTTCAGTAAAACCTGTACACACACTCCATCCACTTTTTTTTTCAAAGTATAGTTGAGCTATGTAATATTGAGCCTTAAACGGGTCATAAATAATAGATCCTGTTTGATCCCGGTTTTCCCTATAGATAAGTGGCATTAGATGTGTCTGGCAGCCACATATCTCCTGTATATCTCCTGTCATTATCACATGTCCACACATAACTAAGGTCTATGGTGAATATTAGAACTATGCTAGATTGTTATTGTTTTACTTAAATGCTTAGTGCAAATACAAGAACAATAAAGCGGAGTAAGGCCTCATGCACACGATCGTAATTTTTATAAAATACTGAGCCATTCATTTCTATCGGCCACGGACACCTTCCTGCATATTTACGGGTGTGTGTCCGGGCTGTAGAAATGACCTGCAAAAAATAGGACATGTCCTATTTTTTTGCATTTGGACCGTGCTTTTATACTTTTTAATGTGATCACAGTCCGCAAATTCGGGTCACACTCCGCGGCCCGTCGGTCCAGTATCTACCGACCGTAAATACTGCACGGTCATATGCATGAGGCCTGAATATATTTGTAAGTCTTCAGAATGTCAGAAACTCTGAATCCTTTCTTCCACTTCTTCCTTTAGGGGACACCTAGGCTGGGCAAGAAGCTTCCACCCAGTCCAACACAGAGAAGTCCATTTGACAGTTAATTTGAAGACCGTAATATTTTTTTGCCACCTCGGAGCTGCTGCTAACCGTTACTGTGTCTAATGACAGATAATGAATGTACTTGTCTATGTGCCTGATTATACCAGCAGACTAAAGCAATAGATTTCCTGCTGATGACATGGAATCCATGGTGTCCTCTAACTGGATGAAAGCTATAAGTGGAGCACAAGCTTCTGGTCATAAAGACTTCTTTTTTTTTTTAATAGGAGCCCACTACTGTTCCAAGGAATCTTAAGGTCAGTCAGCACATCCATTAAGTAATACATCACATGTCTAGAAATAAACATGTGGTTCCGGTGTTAGAGAGTGCCATAGTGCCTTCTGCATTGTGCTGGGTGTAATATTTATATACAATGCATCCTCGCCCTCCTCTCTGCTCTCCATTCTGAACTAGGTAATGGAATGTCGTGACATGCGGCCCTCGAGCTGTCTCACTGGCTATAGGCTGTCAAGTCCTAGAAGAACCCTCAGTAGATCTGAATGGACTAAGTAAAGGCGTCCCCCTGACTTTATGTATTATGTAACTTTTATATGCAATGGTGAGAAATTCAGTATTTGCTGCATATTTTATAATCTGTAAAAGAAGAAAACAGTACATGGCCTGAGGAGGACATGTACTTAATAAATATATATATATATATGTCTAGTACTATGTAATAATATCTGTACAATGTTCTAAAAATCACAAGTCTTGTCGTGCAGTATATATGTCCCTTGATAAGAAAAATAAGCTGTTCTCGTCCCTGCATATTTATATTCCAGGCTGTCTTTCCTCTTTTAGGTGTGTATGTTTTTAAGCGTTTGAAGTGCCTTAGACTCTTGCCATATTTTCTCAATAAACTTTCATCATGTGGTTTTTATTCAGTACAATATTTCATCCTTTGCGCACCAGGAACTTTTAAATATAGTAACATGTGGGAAATAATCTGCTTTTATACTGACATTTAATGGAAGGTTTTTGTGGTATTATTGGATTGGATTTGACAAACTATTGTAAGTATGTGAACATCCCCCCCCCCCCCCCCCCCCGTATAGTGGAATGCAGAACGTTACTAAAATGCACATACATTAAAAAAAAAGTGGAATGTATCCCATCCCATGCCTACATATATAAGCAATATATTAATATTACATTAAAGAAGTGATACTTAAACATTTTAACTATGAGGAAACTCTTCAATGAACCCCTTGTCCTACTTTTACCTAAAAAAACAAACCAAAAAAACACAAAACAAACAAAATTGAGTCTTGTAATTCTCAGCCAGCTCACTGTCCAACCTGTCCTTGCTGGAGAGTTCTGAGAAATAATGCTTCATCATTGGTATCTCATGGGAGAGCTGATAAGGTCTGTAAGACAATTGTGCAGATGTGATTTCAGCAGACCTGGTAATAGCAGAGTTTCGTATGGTTAGTTGGCTTGGATAGCGATGACTGAGAAGCTGCACTACATTTATTATTGTTTTTTTTTTTTTCACTAAATTTACCAGCCGACTGTGAGTCATCAGTATAGCGTCTGATCCTTCAAACAATAAGAATAACATAATGGTTATTTGAGCACAACTATATAGGCTACTTTGTCAGATGTAATATGGTTATGCAGTTGTCTTTTATGATAATGAATAGTTACATTGTTCACTAAAGCTTTTAATGCTGCGTTATTCTGACTCGTCTGCCCACTAAACCCAAATAACCAGATTTATGTTTCATGTATGTCATCTATTTCATGTAAAATTTCAAAATAAAATCATTTTATGTTCGTTACACATATTACATGATAAAGATCAATTGATTACTTTTCCTATTTATGCAGCCCTATCATGCTCCGTTGTGTTTTATCTGTACTATTAGGACTGTGAGCTCTGGCACATGTTCTTTTGTATAAGCAGTTGTTTTATGTAAGAGGGTACAGGTAGCTATAGACATGATATGGTTACCACTTAAAGATCTTTCCATATGGTTTTGGCAACAACTGAATGGCCATTTAGAATAGATTCACAAACCCTGCTAAACAAGAGTGCACTTGATCAAAATTCTACCTGAACAAGTTCTACCTAATAGACTTGTTCAAAGACAGATAAACCCCATAGGCTCCATGCAGGAGACATCGTGCCTATGATAAGTTTGACTCAACTGATCTCACAGGATGTATTCTGATCCTGTACTTGGCTGGAATTCTATGACTCAGGGCGCCGTTCATGGGTTCCGTCTGACCTTTCCGTCAGGGGAACCCATGAACAGAAACCAAACGGAAACCATAGGTTTCCGTTTGCATCACCATTGATTTCAATGCAAATGGTTTCCGTTTGTCACCATTGTGCAAGGGTTTCATCGTTTTGACGGAATCTATAATGTCGACTGCGCTACTCATTCCGTCAAAACGATGAAACCCTTACACAACGGTGACAAACGGAAACCATTAACAACGGATTCGTCACCATTGAAATCGATGGTGATGCAAATGGAAAACCTATAGTTTCTGTTTTTGTTTGGTTTCCGTTCATGAGTTTCCCTGACGGAAAGCTCAGACAGAACCCAGGAACGGAGTCCCGACGCAGATGTGATTGAAGCCTTATATAGCTGTGTTCATGTTCCCTTAGACTCATTCACATCTAAATAAAATGTTCTAGAAAACCGCTCCAGCAGCCACTTCTAAGTACTCTACCATGTTAGAAGAAACAGAACCAGAGTTAAATGGTGCATTTTGTTGGCTGGGTAGATTAAAAGACCGTTCAATTTCTCCTTCATGCATTACACGGTCTCAAAATCTTTAAAGAGACACTTATCCATATCTTATCTTTGTTGTTGAAAAGCAAGCACATTAAGGTCTCATGTGCACGGCCTGTGATTTTCGGGTCGGCCGGCTGCGGACTGTCAGCCGCGAGCCACCCGCATATTGCGGGCAATGCACATGGCCGCGGCCATTATTTTCAATGAGCCCGGACCGCAGAAGATGGCCGTAATAAGACGGGTCCGGTCTTTCTGCGGTGTGGGCTCCCGGGCCATGCATGGACCGTAAAAACTACGGTCGTGTGCGTGGCCCCATAGAAATGAATGGGGCCACAATTCTCCCGTAGATTTTTGGGGGAATTGCGGCCACAAAAGCACGTTCGTGTGCATGGGGCCTAACACTTCATTCCAGTAAAATGATTATTCATTATGTATGCTGGACTGTACTTGCAGCTTGTTTGTATGAAGAGATTTATCCATGTTCTATTAAAAATTGATGCTACAATGTTTCTTGATAACTACTGCCTGACCTTTGCTGATCAACTGATCGTAAGGGGGTCCTCATTTAGAAAAGTGGTAGGCCAGATATCCCCTTTAGGGCGGATTTACACGAGCGTGTGCATTTTGCGCACACAAACAAACGTGGCATTTTGCGTGCGCAAAAGGCACTTAACAGCTGCGTGTGTCATCACATAGGATGTGCGGCTGCGTGTTTTTCGCGCAGCCGCCATCATTATGACACTCCTTTTGGATGTTTGCAAACAGAAAAGCACGTGGTGCTTTTCTGTTTGCAAACATACTTTTGACTGCTGTTGCGCGAATCACGCGCTTCCCACGGAAGTGCTTCCGTGTGGTGCGCGTGATTTTCACGCACCCATTGACTTCAATGGGTGCGTGATGTGCAAACAACGCAGAAATATAGGACATGTCGTGAGTTTTACGCAACAGACTCACACTGCGCAAAAATCACGGACTGTCTGCACGGCCCCATAGACTAACATAGGTTCGTACGACACGCGTGAAAATCACACGCGTTGCACGGACGTATTACACGTTCGTGTAAATCCGCCCTAAAATGGGGTTCTGTCACGACAAGAACTACTGTCCATATACCTTGTTGGGGCGATAACTGCTGATCGGGGAGCATTAGAGAAGCCTGAGCCGGTACCTTTCACAGACCATCCCTTTAAGGCCTCATTTACACCCATTTTAGCAATAGTTGCTTTTATAAAGCCTTGAGCAGATGCATTCATTTTATAAGCCAAAGCCAGGATTGGATCCAGGAAAGAGGAGACTTAGAAGTCCTCCCTTACTTTCTTCATCCCTTTATACTTTCTTCTGTTTATGTTCCAATCCTGCTTTTGGCTTAAAAAAAAAACTGCATGCAAAATCTGCACTGTGAAAACAAGGCCTAAACCAGATTTCTAATTTCTATGCAGCATTGGTTAAAGTTATGGCACATAGTCAAGCAACACCTATATAGCACATGCAATGCATCGTGCTGTTTTTCACATTACCCTTTTTATTTCCCCTTCGAGTTCTTCAAAGTAAGACACATGCTCCCATAGCAGTGTATGGCAGCCACAGGTGTGCCCTCCTAATACGCCTGAATTTTTAAAAGTTTTTTTGTGTGTTTTTTTAATTTGGCCAATTATTCCAGCTAAGCCTTAGTCATTGATTTACACAAATGGTATGAGGTGTGACTGTATTGTCACTGTAAAAGAACCAGTGGATTTATATTTGGAGACCTGATTCATCTGGCCCTGTTGTGCAGTACATAGCGTAATGTATAGTTAACTTTATACTCTTCAAAAGATAAAAGCTGACGGATGTCTGGGTGTGACATGGGCTTGGAAAAATAAAGCTAATAAACACGCACCCTAATAATCTGGAAAGTTATGTTGTCATGAATAATGATGCAAGTCATACTCGCACTCCAACAGGTAAATAAAAGTAACCGTATGGGTTTCAGAGAGAAGTTTTCTGTATTCAGTTATAAACACATAACAGCTGGGTTGTTTTATTGCTTACATATTACGCTGTTGAGACGTCCTTGAAATCTGCATGTGTTACATGCAGATTTTGGTGCGGATTTATCCACCGTATTTCCACAACAAGTTGCACATTTGAAAAACTCAGCATGTCTAGAATCCTTAGTGGAGCTTTTTATGCTATAAGGTAATGGGGTTTGTTAAAACTCCAGTCAATTACATTGTATGTAGTTTGTTGCTGGAGGTTCTGCAACTGAAAGTCTGCAACAAATGCGCAATGTGTGAACCCAGTCTAGTAGTGAAGATTCTAAACTCCCTGGTGTAGAGGTAAAACAGTTCTGCAAAAAAAAAAGTGGAATCAAATTCCTTAAGGCATCATTTACACGAGCGTAATATAGGCGCGTGCGCTTTTCACGCGTGTCGTACACACCTATATTAGGCTATGGGGCAGTGCAGACCGTGCGTGATTTTTGCGCAGTGCGAGTGCGTTGCGTAAAACTCACGACATGTCCTTTCTTTGTGCGCTGTTCGCACACCCATTGAAGTCAATGGGTGCGTGAAAACCACGCAGGTCGCACGGAAGCACTGTGTGGTTCGCAACAGCTGTCAAACTCTGAATGTAAACAGAAAAGCACCACGTGCTTTTCTGTTTACAAACATTCAAACTGAGTGTCATAATGATGGCGACTGCGCGAAAATCACGCAGCCACGCATCATACACTGATGACACACGGAGCTGTTAAGTGCCTAACAGTGATGCAAATGATTAATAGCAAATCATAGGACGTGTTTGGTTTAAATTGTTGCTAGTTAGTGTGGTGCAACCAGTTATTAAAGGAGTTTTCTGGGAATGTACATTGAAAGCCTATCCTTTTAATTGGCCATTAATGTGTAAATGGTGAGTATCTGACCTCCGGGGCCCCCACCAATCAGCAAAACAAAAAGGCCACGGCACTCGACTTGAAGAAAGCAGAGCTGTAGCACTAGGAACAGCTGGACTTTACAGACGAGCTTCTGTGCATGGACAAATATCAAAAGGATCACAGCGCTCACTAGAGGAATGCAGCCCCTTCATTCTGCTGTTCGGCAGCAGTTCTGTGAGTACCAGTCACACATTGAGGGTTAGGCCTCCTTCGCATCACTTCATTCCCTACTGTCCGTATACGTTGTGGGGGGGACGATGTATGCCTCAGAGGGAAGGCTGCAACGTATCCCACTATATAGACATACGGTACGATATGCTACCCGAACCCCTTGGTCACTTTCTGTACATGTACAATGATGTCAGAAGCGTAAAACCCCGGAGTCCCTGGCCAGAGCATGAGAAGCGCTGGAGACTCTAGCCCTGGGGAAACTCCTGATGTCACTGTCCATATATATGTGATGTTGGGAGCTTACGACATCAGAGTCCCGGGCCAGAACATCGGAATATATATATATATATATATATATATATATATATATATATATATATATATAATCCCAAAAAAATGAAGAGGCAGCACTCCAAGGAAATTTGTGAAAAGAAGTGGTGTGTTTATTCACCCCAGGCAGGCAACGTTTCAATCCGTCTCTATGGTATCTTTGTCGAGCATAGTGATATAATAGTATGGCAGTGATATAAATAGCAAGTGTGCTCTGACATCAACAATCTCATTAAAACATTACATATAGTGTAAAGAATGTTTCATCAATAAGTAAGCGTATCAACACAGGGCAACATTGATACAGAAGTGAAAAAGTGACAAGTGCATAGTATTAAAAACATTAACAGATATATAATCTCGCATATATATATGATTAAAGTTTAATCAAAAATTCAACAGTTGTGTAAAAGATGGAGCTAAAAGAACACTCACCAATCAGTGTTCATTGATGTTCTGAATAATTAGTAGCACTCAATCCTGGGATATAATTGAGTCGGTATTATCTTTTGTATCTGGCGTCCCTGAGTAACTAGTGCGCATGCGTTAGCGGTGCACCGGAAGTTTACATGTTGCTATGCAACAGAGGAGGTCCGGAAGTTATGAATAATTGCAACCGAACAGCCATAAGCTGGGTAAGGGGTCATGTTGCTGGGTGACCACTATACATAGAACAAAAACGAACAAAAAGTCTGTATATAATGCCTTAAAATAACTGCCATTAATCTAAGATGTGCTGGGACGCTCCAGGAAGGGGAAAAGATTCCGCGACCATCTATGTATTCACCGACAGGCAGGTGGTGGAGATATTGCTGGATATTATAAAGGAGATATTATAAAGAACAGCGGGATATAATCATGGCCACACATGGATCCGAGGGGCTATGGTCACACTTAAGTAGTCAAAAAAGACCCACAATCCGGGTTCGTCGGTGTGCCAGAATCCACAACCGTGGGTCTGGCTCATCCAACTAAAACCCCATCCGTGTAACAGACTTACAGCATCTGCTGCAAAGTAACGTCCTGCTGCATCCCTGCTTCAAGATGAAAAAAATAGAAATAAAAACATAATGCTGATGTACGCAAAATGTATATATCTCTTAACCCCTTCAGGACTGAGCCTGTTTTGGCCTTCAGGACGAAGCCGATTTTTCAAATCTGACGTGTCATTTTATGTGGTAATAACTCTGGAATGCTTTTACCTATCCAAGTGATTCTGAGATTGGTTTCTCGTGACATATTGTACTTTGTTAGTGAAAAAATTTGGTCGATAAATTCAATATTTATTTGTAAAAAACACCAAAATTTAGATAAAATTTGCATTTTTCTAAATTTAAATGTATCTGCTTATAAAACAGATAGTAATACCACACAAAATACTTACTAGTTTATATTTCCCATATGTCTACTTTATGTTTGCATCATTTTTATGAACATCCTTTTATTTTTCTAGGACGTTACAAGGCTTAGAACTTTAGCAGCAATTTCTCATATTTTGAAGAAAATTTCAAAAGGCTATTTTTTCAGGTATCAGTTCAGTACTGAAGTGGCTTTGAGGGCCTTCTATATTAGAAAGTCCCCATAAATCACCCCATTTTGAAAACTGCACCCCTCAAAGTATTCAAAGCAGCATTCAGAAAGTTTCTTAACCCTTTAGGCGTTTCACAGGAATTAAAGCAATGAAGAGGTGAAATTTACAAATTTCATATATTTTTGCCAAAATTCATTTGTAATACATTTTTTTCTGTACCACAGAAGGTTTTACCCAAGAAACGCAACTCAATACTTATTTCCCAGATTCTGCAGTTTTTAGAAATATCCCACATGTGGCCCTAACGTGCTAATGGACTGAAACACCGGCCTCAGAAGCAAAGGAGCACCTAGAGGATTTTGGGGCTCATTTTTTTTTAGAATATATTTTAGGCACCATGCCAGGTTTGAATAGGTCTTGTAGTGCCAAAACAGTAAAGAACCCACAAAAGTGACCCCATTTTGGAAACTACACCCCTCAAGGAATTTATCTAGGGGTATAGTTAGCATTTTGAACCCACAGTTTTTTTGCTAAATTTATTTGAATTCGTATGTGAAGATGAAAATCTACTTTTTTCTGAAAAAACATAGAAATGTTACATTTTTACAAGGAATAAAGTAGAAAAAACACCCCAAAAAATGTAAAGCAATTTCTTCCGATTATAGCAAAACCCCATATGTGGTAATAAACTGCTGTTTGGACCCACAGCAGGGCTCAGAAGGGAAGGAGCACCATTTGGATTTCTGATTTTACTGGAATTGTTTTCAGTGCCGCGTCGCATTTGCAATGCACTGGAGGGATGAAAACAGGGGAAACCCCTCAAAACTGACCCCATTTTGGAAACTACACACCTCAAGGAATTTTTTTAGGGGTAAAGTTAGCATTTTGACCCCACAGTTGTTTTGCTAAATTCATTGGAATTAGGCTGTAAAGGTAAAAATCAACTTTTTTGCTGAAAAAAAGTAGACATTTTTAATTTTTACAAGGAATAAAGGAGAAAAAAGCACCCCAACATTTGTAAAGCAATTTCTCCCGAGTACAGCTATACCCCACATGTGGCCATAAATGCTTTTTCATTAGACCATAATTAACCCTTTCCAGACTGATCCATGTTTTGCTTTTTCTTTTTAATTTTTCCCTCCCCGCTTTCCGAGAGCCATAACTTTTTTCTTTTTCCGTCAGAGCCGTGTGAGGGCTTATTTTTTGCGGGACGAGCTGTGTACGTTTTTATTGGTACCATTGTTTGGTACATACAACTTTTTTAGCACTTTTTATTAAATTTTTTGGTAGAGCCCAGGTGACCAAAAAACAGCGATTTTACAGTTTTAAATTCTTTATTTTTCACGGCGTTCACCGTGCGAGTTAAGTAATGGTATATTGTAATAGTTTGGACTTTTACGGACACAGCGACACCAATTTTGTGTTTTTTTTTTTATTTTTTTACATTACTTTAGAGAAAAAATGTGAGAAGGTTTTTTTTTTGGACTTTAAATATTTATTTAATTTTTTCCACTAATAATAACTATTTACTTTTGTTTTTACACATTTTATTAGTCCCCATAGGAGACTTGAACCAGCGATCGTTATATCACTGGTAGAATACACTGCATTACTAATGTATTGCAGTATATTGTGATTTTTACATGCTCCTGTAACAGCGCGATCGCTGTTTCTGTCCGTTAGTCCCGGGTATCAGCTGTAATACACAGCTGACACCCGCAGCATATGGCGTGTGCTCAGTGCGTGAGACGCCTCATATATCACCCCCCACACCACGACATGTTAAGTCCTGGTGCGTGAAAGGTTTCATGCGCAGCGGATGGTGCAGAGTGAAAATTACAATTTTCGAATGATGTGCCATTTTAGTGCACTATATGTTATGCCTAGTTTGTGCCACAAATACCACAAATAAAATATTAACCGGGTTCTCCCGGGTATGGCGATGCCATATCGGTGGATGTAAACGTCTGTTTGGGCACGCTGTAGGGTTCAGAAGAGAGGAAGCAGCATTTGACTTTTGGAGCACAGATTTAGCTTGGTAGTAGCTCTGGCGTTTTGCTGGTATTTCAGTTTATAATGTGGGGGCACATGAAGGCTGGGCAGAGTAAATCAGGGCATAATAAGAGGGTATAATAATGGGGTAAATAAATAATCCGCAGATATGTGGCCAGTGTCGCACTGATAAATGGCGCCCAATCTTATCCGCTTTTGGAACACTGCACATTTTGCATCTCTATATTCCGGGAGACATCTTGGTCAAAGACACCTGCAGCTTCTCCAGATGCATATTGAAGTCATCAATAGGAATGAGAGATTTTAGATTATTAATTTTTTTTGCACTTTACTTTACTATTTTTTTATTACTATGGTCTGTCCCTCAAAGGTCAAAAAAGACCTTTGGGGAACTTTATATATATTTTTTCGTTCTTATACACTATCTTTTCCACTGTAACTGGAGCTGCACAGCAGCCCCAGTTACAGGGGAAATCAGCCCTCTCATAGTGACGATTGTCACTAATAGGGCTGTGCTGGGTCTAGTAAGATCCAGCAGCAGTCTGTCAGTAACGGCACCCGGTGATCATGTGACCAGTCACATGATCACCGGGAGGAATAGAGACAGCGGCGCGGCCGCTGCCTCTATTCCTATACACAGCGTTCATTGAGCGCTGTGTACAAGTGATCAGAGAAGACAGAAGCAGCGAAAGCTGCTTCTATCCTCTCCTCAGGGTCCACGGCAGTCACTGTCAGCTGCCCGATTGCGCGGGCAGCAAGTTAAAACCCGAGCTGTTAAAAATATAGGGCGCAGGTTTTAAGGACCCTGACCGCTGGCCGTAAATACGCAGCCAGCGGTTGGGAACCAGTTAAACGAAATTCTTCGTTTTGCATATGCATCGTGGGCTTTAACTGCGACCGCATACCATGAGGTACAATTTTGTTCTTATAATATTGATTCCACATTGATCAGGCGTTTTGATTCAAACTCCAAGTTTCGCTTGGCATCAGGTATTTATGGAATGCTGTTCTTTATAATATCTCCTTTATAATATCCAGCAATATCTCCACCACCTGCCTGTCGGTGAATACATAGATGGTCGCGGAATCTTTTCCCCTTCCTGGAGCGTCCCAGCACATCTTAGATTAATGGCTGTTATTTTAAGGCATTATATACAGACTTTTTGTTCGTTTTTGTTCTATGTATAGTGGTCACCCAGCAACATGACCCCTTACTTACCCAGCTTATGGATGTTCGGTTGCAATTATTCATAACTTCCGGACCTCCTCTGTTGCATAGCAACATGTAAACTTCCGGTGCACCGCTAACGCATGCGCACTAGTTACTCAGGGACGCCAGATACAAAATACCGACTCAATTATATCCCAGGATTGAGTGCTACTAATTATTCAGAACATCAATGAACACTGATTGGTGAGTGTTCTTTTAGCTCCATCTTTTACACAACTATTGAATTTTTGATTAAACTTTAATCATATATATATGCGAGATTATATATCTGTTAACGTTTTTAATAATATGCACTTGTCACTTTTTCACTTCTGTATCAATGTTGCCCTGTGTTGATACGCTTACTTATTGATGAAACATTCTTTACACTATATGTAATGTTTTAATGAGATTGTTGATGTCAGAGCACACTTGCTATTTATATCACTGCCATACTATTATATCACTATGCTTTGGAAAGGTCCTATTGCAGGACTGAAACGTTGCACTTTTACTTGATGTGGTTTGAATAAATAACACTTATTTGCCTATTGGAGTGCTGCAAGATCTTTTTTGAAATACCTATATATATATATATATATATATATATATATATATATATATATATATATATATATATATATATATTTATATGGGAAAGCTCCCTGAGTAATATATGTTTTAACTTAGGCGGGATTCCCACGACCGGGTCGCGCCCGAGCCCGAATGCCGGCCGGTAAAATCGGCCATTCTGCCCGGCCGGTTTGCATAAAGTTTTGCATCCGTGCCGGGCAGATCTGGACAGTGACATCAGCGCCAACTCCTGAAGGGGAATCCCCATGTGTTCGGGGATTCCGCTTCAGGAGTTTCCCCTGATGTCACTGCCCAGATATGGACAGAGACATCAAGCGCTCTGTCCAGGAGCGGAATCCCCGAAAACATGGGGATTCCGCTCCTTCAAGGAGCTAAAGTGCGGCTAGCACATAGCAGAGCGGGGAGATACCTCCCTGCTCTGCTATAGTGGCGTCGCTACGGTAGTAGCAGCAGCAGCAGCTGCTAGCGGCGCCATCGAAGGTGTCGCCGGGCCAGGGCGCTTTTAAAACAAGCAGGGGAAGGGAGCCACCGCAGCGCTCCCTCCACCTGCTGTACACCCCGGCCCTGCCACACAGTGTACAGCGTAGTCATTCGTCAGAATGGCATCAACTCCTCACATGCACTCTGCGCTGTGAGGAGGAGGAGATAGAGCGCAAGCGCCGGAAAACCCGGCCATCACTCGGGACACATCCCGGTGATGGCCGTGTATTACCCGGTCCCATAGACTTCTATGGGAGCCGGGCGGCCGGGTACCCGGGCGAAAATAGTGCATGTCCTATTTTTTGACGGCCGGTTTTCCCGGCCGTCAAAAAATCGGTTGTGTGAATAGCCCCATTAGGGGTCTATTATTCCTAATGCAGCCGGGTGCCGGCCGATTTATGAACGGCCGGCACCCGGCCGGGAAACCCTGCCGTGTGAATGAGGCCTTATACCTGTGATGGATGCCATACAAAGGCATCCATTACACATAGGCTCCCATGATCAAAAAAAAAAAACAGTATACCGTGCGATATGCGTTTGTTTGTTTTCCTGGGATCCCAGAGGATGGAATAGCAAAGCCATGGAATTCTATTTAACCCCTTAATGACCGGGCCTGAAAAGACCTTAATGACCAAGCCAGATTTGTTAAATCTGGTATGTCTGACTTTATCAGAGAATAACTCTGCGAAAGTTTTGAATATCCAAGTAATTCTGACATTGTTTTTTCGTCACATGTTGTACTTCATTTTAGTGGTAAAAGTAGACTGATACGATTTGCGGAAATGAATGAAAAAATAGAAAAATTGAAGAAATTTTGTAAAAATTATTTTTCCCTATTTTTAACTGCAATATGTCACATATGTACCTGCATACTGTACAATATTTTTTATTAAATATATATTTCCATCACTTTACTCTATTTTGGCAGGACTTTTGAAAAAAAAATAATTTTTTTTGAGCAATTTAGAAGACTTACAAGTTTAGCAATGATTTTATACATTTTGAAGTACATTTTGTTTTCCTGCACCAAGCCAGGTTTTCAGAGGCTCATAGGTGTCAGAATGGTGGAATCCCCCACAAGTGACACCATTTTGAAAACTACACCCCTTAAGGTATTTATTAAGGGGTGTTGTAAGTATTTTGACCCCACATTTTTTTTGTAAGAATTCATGCAAAGCAGGCGTAAAAAAATATAATTTCACTTTTTTCATAAAAGTATCACTTTGAAGACCGATTTCTTTGTAAAGCGACCATGAGAATGAAGAAATGCACCCCAAAATATATCACCCTGTTTCTCCTGTTTTCAAAAATGCCCACATTGTGACCCTAATGCGTTTCCTGGACACACGGCAGGGCCCGAAAGGAAGGGAGCAACCGGAGGCATTCAGGTCTCATTTTTGCTTGAAAATGTTTTAGGCCCCACTGTACATTTGGAGAGGTTTTGAACTGCCAGAACGATAGAAACTCCCCATAAACGACCCCATTTAGAAAACTAGACACCTTAAGGTATTTATCTAGGGGTGTAGTGAGTATTTTGACCCCACAGTTTTTTGCTAAATTTAATGTATAGCAGGTGAAATAAAAAAAACAAACACTTTTTATATAAAAGTATCACTTTGAAGACCGATTTCTTTGTAAAGCGACCATGAGAATGAAGAAAAACCCCCCAAAATCTATCACCCTGTTTCTCCTGTTTTCAAAAATGCCCCCATTGTGACCCTAATGTGTTGCCTGGACACACGGCAGGGCCCGAAAGGGAGGTAGCACCCGAAGACTTTGAGGACACACATTTTGCTTGAAAATGTTTCAGGTCCCATTACACATTTATAGAGGCACTGAGCTGCCAAAAAGATAGAAACTCCCCATAAATTACCCCATTTTGAAAACTAGACCGCTTAAGGTATTCATCTAGGTGTGTACTAAGTATTTTGACCCCACAGTTTTCGCAGGAATTAATGCAAAGCAGGTGGAAAGAAAATTTTATTTCACTTTTTTTCACAAATGTGTCATTTTAAGGTCAGATTTATTGTACAGAGGACATGAGAATAAGGAAATGCACCAGAAAATGTATCACCCTGTTTCTCCTGTGTTCAAAAATATCCCCATTGTGGCCCTAATGTGTTTCCTGGACAGACGGCAGGACCCAAAAGGAAGGGAGCACCCGGAGACTTTCAGGACACACATTTTGCTTTGAAAATGGGAGGATTCTACTTTTCTAGATTGAGAAATAGATGTCCCTAACAGTTTCTACACCCTATGACTATGTCGTGCTAAGAAAGCAGCTGTCCTGAAATCATGTCAGTCCATAGACATTATGTATATCAACCCGCTCTGATATATAGTAAGTTAGAGTGGGAAAATGTATTAAACTGTTGGCGGAAAAAGGCAATATATCCAAAAAAAAAGGAGGAAGAATGTATCCAGCTATGTGGAAAACTAGAGCATGTTCACAGGATGAAAGAAAATTTGTAGGGCTGTAATGACTTTATTATTCAAAGTGACTGGTCATACAACGTCTCTTTAGCTCCATCAATCCCTATATAAGGGACGAATGTGCCAAGTGACGCGGTACACCATAACAAGCCCCTGCCCGGCAAGGTAGGAACCGCCATGTGCACAAAACAACCAATCACCTGTAGAATATATAATGGGGCAGTGTCCCACACCGTATGTATAGATACAGTAAAGGACCACTACTCCCCAAATTAATGTCGCTATTTCTAGAAGTATTGTCGGGTGTAAGAGGTCCACCAAAAACCCGAACAAAACTTTAATAAAGCCCATAGTGTATTGATAAGGACAAAACAGGGACTTATGCATAGACCAGGGTTGGAAGGACAAGCGGAACAATAATATCGTGACTCACTTCGCTGTCCTCGTTTGCTGCAGACCCGACACCGTTTTTTGGGGTATTTTTGGTTAGATGTTGAAGGGATGGGGTGTAAAAAATGTTTTTCAACAAGTCGGTGTACATCCTCTGACTCATGGACTACTCTCTGGTCTGCAGATTGAAATAGGAGATCTTCAATCACTTTCTCCTGAAATTCAAAGAATGTCGCCCTGCGCGCTGATTTTTTGTACAGGACAAATGCGTTCTGCATCGCAACCTGAATTTGTTATAGCCGATGACACACACAGGATTTTGCTGTTGCACTTGAATGGACAGTGCTGATCATGTAGACGCCCTTGCGGTCACGAAATTTTAAAGCCAGCATCTTCTCAATTTGAAAAGTGCATGACTCCCCCTTTCGTAGTTTTTTATCCACAAGTTGACGTGGGAAACCTTTGCGATTCCTGCGTATTGTGCCACAGGCTCCGGTGTTGGCACAATGAAGGGCGCTAAACAATGGCACACTGGTATAAAAACTGTCCGTGTATACATGATACCCCTTGTGTAGGAAAGGGCCAATTAAATCCCACACAATCTTACCAGTGGTACCAATATTTGGAGGGCACCCTGGTGGATTAAATTCACTGTCTTTACCCTCGTAGATCTTAAATGCACATGTGTAGCCAGTAGTGCTTTCACATAACTTGTAGATCTTTACCCCGTATTTTGCACTTTTTGAGGGTATGAATTGACGGAATGAGAGACGCCCTTTGAAATTTGTGGGATTCCACAACCTGGCATTAGGTGACGAAGGCTTATTGGCAATGTACTGCCTGGCATACAAATTTGTTTCCTGCACAAAATGTTCCAAAACTTGGTCCGTAATAAAAATATTAAAATAATTTAGTGGTGAAAAATTACTGACATTGGGACTTATGCCAGGAGTAGCAATAAAGTCATTTATGGTGGGAGAAAATAAACTCGTGGGTTCCCACACTAAATCGGTTTGGTGGGGTTGTGCAATTTCAGGGGCTGCACTTTGAACGGACGTTGTGGCAACTGCGCCGTCTCCCATATCACTGGTGCTGGGTCTCATATCCATAGAATCCCTTGAAGCGACACTTTCGCTGTCGCTTTCAAGTAAGGCTGGGTTCACACGACCTATTTTCAGACGTAAACGAGGCGTATTATGCCTCGTTTTACGTCTGAAAATAGGGCTACAATACGTCGGCAAACATCTGCCCATTCATTTGAATGGGTTTGCCGACGTACTGTGCAGACAACCTGCATTTACGCGTCGTCGTTTGACAGCTGTCAAACGACGACGCGTAAAAATACAGCCTCGTCAAAAGAAGTGCAGGACACTTCTTTGGACGTTTTTGGAGCCGTTTTCTCATAGACTCCAATGAAAACAGCTCCAAAAACGGTCATTGTATCAGAGCCGTTCACGCGTCTGGAGGCTAAAATCTGCACATATACAGTGCTATCCAGCTTTTGAAATCTAACAATTCTAATTGAAATTGCTATCTAGTAATCCCTGATGAGGCATCACTTTTGATGTGTTGCTGAAACGCGTTGGATCTGGATAGATTGTTATCTATTGGCAAGGGTGTAGCGAAATACTATACAATAAGCAGGGAGGGTGGTCCTGGAGTGTTTGAGAAACTTCGTTCACTCTGGCACACCTCTACTGTCGCCAATCACTTGCTTTTGCCTGCTTCTGGAAATAATGGCTGGTTGAGCCATATCTTTTATCAATTTAACAATAAAATTAATTTTTAATCGTTCTATCAGGCGGTGAATATATATTAACATTTTTGAACGACATTTGCTATCTTATATACAGTGAATCAGCTCCAAAAACGGACGTAAAAAACGCAGCGAAAACCGTGAGTTGCTCAAAAAACGTCTGAAAATCAGGGTCTGTTTTCCCTTGAAAACAGCTCCGTATTTTCAGACGTTTTTGGTCACTACGTGTGCACATACCCTAACAGCTCAACTTCACATGCAGAATCCGTATCTGAGCATAGCATCTGATAGGCTTCCTCAACGCTGTATCTTCTGGCAGCCATAATGATAATACAGTCTAAACCGCAAATAATAAATGGAACTAGCGGTTTCAATTTTTTTTTTATCAACTAAGGCCTCATGCACACGACCGTAAAAACACCCGTTATTGCGGGTCGTAATTACGACCCGCAATAACGGGTTCATAGACTTCTGTTACCCACGGGTACCTTCCCGTTTTCTCACGGGAAGGTGCCCGTGCCGTTAAAAAAAATAGAACATGTTCTATTTTTCTATTTTACGGGCCGTGCTGCTATACTTTATAATGACAGCACGGCTCGCAAAAGCGGCCGGCTGCCCGCGGCCGGCCGTGCCCGACCGTGCTCGTAATTACGAGCACGGTCGTGTGCATGAAGCCTAATCAACTAAGAACACTAAAAGAATTAAACTTTTTATTATTTTTTTATTGTTTTTTTAAGTTTTTTTTTTTTTCAAACCTAAACCCTACGCCTAACACAAACCGTAAACCCAAGCCCAGAACAGCACCCTACGCCGTCTAAGGCCCCATGCACACGAACGTGTTTTTGCGGCCGCAATTCCCCCGAAAATCCGCAGGAGAATTGCGGCCCCATTCTTTTCTATGGGGCCATGCACACGACCGTAGTTTTTGCGGTCCTTGCACGGCCCGGGAGCCCGGACCACAGAAAGAACGGGCATGTCTTATTACGGCCCTGTTCTGCGGTCCGGGCTCATTGAAAACAATGGTGGCGGCCATGTGCATGTCCCGCGATTTGCGGGCGGCCTGCGGCTGACAGTCCGCAGCCGGCCGACCCGAAAATCACGGCCGTGCACACGGCTACGCTCGTGTGCATGAGGCCTAACAGCGTACACGCCGTCTAACAGCGTACCCTAAAAAGAAAGTAGTTTATAGTACGATTCTTAGTATATACAGTAAATATACTTATATATATATGTATATACTATAAAATACTGAAAAAAATTTGTTTTTTTTAAATAAACTGTGTGTGAGGAACAAGTGATTTTGTGTGGGGACACTGACACACTTGTATCTGTTTCTCTCCACAGCTAGAACAGTGAGGAGAAACAGATGCATGTTTTTACTTTTATTTTACAGTAGTGATCACTATGATTGGATCTCATAGTGATCACAAAAGATCAGGAACCAATACTATTGGCTCCTGATCACTGATCTAAGAACAGAGCTGCTAGCAACAGCAACCGGACCTGTTACTTACAGCCGGTTTTTAGTGCAGATGTCACCAGGGTGCCGTTAAACCCCCTCTACTACAGCGACGCCAAAAGGCGTCGCTGTAGACTGAGTACCTGCACCGCCTGACGTCAAAAGACGGGCGGTCGTTAAGGGGTTAAAAAAAAAAGGTTTATTGACAAATACCAGCCCGACGGAGGCCAAAAGGACACTTTTGGCCTCAGTCATGCTAATGGAGCCCTATGGAGCTGTCCCGATGTACACTCTGAACATAGGGAGCTTTCTCGACGTACACGCTAAACATAGGGCCAAAACGTGATGTGAACTAGACCTTATGTGGTTTTTTTTTCCTGTGCTTTCCTATTACTATGCTTATTATACCTGTTCTGTGACATCACACATTCTAATGTATCATCACTTTGTGCATAATTACTGTGCACTCACATCACTGCATATATTAGTCCTGTACTTTGGCCGATATGTGTCCCTAATCCCTGTACTCTGACATCCGTGTGTTTTAATATTTCTGTAATTTCAGATCACTATTTTTATTATTCCTGTGCATTGACATTAGTATTTGCATATCTCTACTGTGATATCACTGCAAATTATGTTCTGCCATCTCCATGGTCTTTCTTCTATTCTGTGAGATAATTGTTTGAGCCTGTCCTGGGACATCACTGTGTGAAATCCCTCATTTGTGATTTTGACTGTGTGCATTGTTCTTATATTGTGACTTTACTGTGCACTTAATCCATGTGCTATAAAAGAACTGTTTGTAAATCCTGTGCTAGGACATCACTATGTTTATAATCCCTGGGCTGTGACATCACAAAATGCATCCTGTACATTATCCCTGTACCCTGATACCACTGCTTTAATTATTCCTGTGCTATAACATTACCGTGTGATATGACATCACTGTGTGCATTTTTATTGTACCATAACGTCTTTCATTGTAGCATCTCTTGACTGTCGCAAAAAGGGCATTCGGCACGAACACCATATTTCATAAGCCACTGCCACTTTTATAAATACATGGCTGTGTTTATGATCTCTCTGATATGACATCACGTATTGGCCCTATTCAGTGACATGATTTTGTGCATTATACCTGTTCTGTGACATTACTGTGTGCATTGAGCCTTCACTGTCTCATCACTGTGCACTTTATACCGGTGTTATAACACCAGTGTGCGCATTATGCCTCTACTTTGACATCTCTGTGTGAACATCATTGTATCAATGTACTGTGTATAACCCCCACCCATAACACTCAATCATTGCTTCCATAACATTGCCAATCATTGTCAGCATCCCATAGCATTACAAGCTCAAATCAGGGGCTCATAACATTTCTAGTCCCAAAAAGTTGCCCATAAGACATTGACAGTGAATACTCCTATTCAGTGTGCTCATATAGTAGAGCTCTCAGCCACATAATCCTTCAATCATAGTGTCTTAATAAGGGTATGTTCACACGATGAGAGGCATTTACGTGTGAAAAGACAGACTGTTAACAGCTGCCTCGTTTCACACGTAAATGCTCCTCCTCGCATTTTGCGAGCCGTCTGAGACGCTCGTAAATCTTGAGCTGTGCTTCTTTGAGTTCAATGAAGTACGGCTCAAATTACGTGGCAAAGAAGTGTCCTGCACTTCTTTATCGAGGCAGTCCATTTACGCGTCGTCGTTTGACAGCTGTCAAACGACGACGCATAAATGACAGGTCGTCTGCACAGTACGTCAGCAAACCTATTCAAATGAATGGGCAGATGTTTGCCGACGTATTGTAGCCCTATTTTCAGACGTAAAACGAGGCATAATACGCCTCGTTTACGTCTGAAAATAGGTCGTGTGAACCCAGCCTTACAGAGCATTACAATCAAAGTGCCACCCCAAAGCCACTGACACAATTAAAGAGCCAGACAACAGCATGCCCCCATTAAAATGCTAGCCTTCTATCAGGGACATGGCGTATAATACGGAATACATTTATCCTTACTTCTTCAGGTACTCATAACTTGGTCTCTTCCTGGCTTGTGAGCTAACTATGAAAGCATACCAGAGGAATATCATTCTTTTACTCCAGTGTGGCATGGTACACATAGGAGCAGGCTGAAGCAGCGGCATAGGTAGTCTAAATTGGAGGGTGATGTCTCTGCACAGACCTGATAGCCCTGACTAGCTGTTTAACCCCTTCCCTCTCTGGGCACTTATGACCTTCCTGACAGAGCCTCATTTTTCAAATCTGACATGTTTCACTTTATGTGGTAATAACTTTGGAATGCTTTTACGTATCCAAACGATTCTGAGATTGTTTTCTCATGACACATTGTACTTTATGTTACTGCCAAAATTTGCTCGATACATTCAGTATTTGATTGTGAAAAACACGAAAAATGTAGTGAAAAATTTCAAAAATTTGCATATTTCTAAATTTAAATGTATCTGCTTGTAAGACGGGCAGTTAAACCACACAAAATTGTTGCTAATTACCATCCCTCATATGTTTTACTTTGGATTGGCATCGTTTTTTTGAACATCCTTTTATTTTTCTAGGACGTTACAAGGCTTAAAACTTTAGCAGCAATTTCTCACAGGTTCAAGAAAATTTCAAAAGGCTATTTTTACAAAGGGCCAGTTCAGTTGTGAAGTGGCTTTGAGGGCCTTATACATTAGAAACCCCCAATAAGTCACCCAATTTTAAAAACTTCACCCATCAAAGTATTCAAAACAGCATTTAGAAAGTTTCTTAACCCTTTAGACCTCATACACATGGCTGTGCCTGTAATCACGGCCCGAGATTGCGGGCACCAACGGCCGCAGGCCGCATTTTCAGGCAGTGCTCCCCTACAAAGTAAGGGAGCGCTGCTCTTAAAAACGAAAAGTAGGACATGCTCCATAATTCACGGCACGTTTCTACAGCACAGACACCTATCCGTAGCGATACGGAAAGGTCTCAGCGGCCAATAGAACTGGGCGGGTCCGTAATTGCGGACCTTGTTATGGTCCGCAATTATGGAGATTTTTTACGGTCATGTGCATGGGGCCTTAGACGTTTCACAGGAATTAACGCAAAAAGTTTTACCACAGAAATGCAACTGAATATTTATTGCCCAGGTTCTGCAGATTTAGGAAATATCCCACATGTGGCCCTAGTGTGGTAATGTACTGAAGCACAGGCCTCCGAAGCAAGGGAGCACCTAGTGTATTTTGGGGCCTTCTTTTTATTAGAATATATTTTAGGCACCATGTCAGGTTTGAAGGGCTCTTGCAGTGCCAAAACAGTGGAAATCCCCCAAAAGTGACCCCATTTGGGAAACTACCCCTAGACAATTTCCTTGAGGGGTGTATAGTGAGCATTTTGACCCTACAGGTTTATTGCAGAAATAATTGGAAGTAGGAGTTTGTAAGTAAAATTTGTTAAGCAATTTCTCCTGAGTAAAACAATACCCCACATGTGGTCATAAATGGCTTTTTGGACCCACGGCAGGGCTTAGAAGGGAAAGAGCGCCATTTGGCTTTTGGTGCTCAAATTTAGCAGGAATGGTTAGCAGAGGCCATGTCGCATTTGCAAAGCCCCTGAGGGGACAAAACAGTGGAAACCCCCCACAAGTGACCCCATTTTGGAAACTACATCCATTGAGGGAATTATCTATTGGTATAGTGAGCATTTTGCCTGCACGGGTTTTTTGCAGAAATTATTGGAATTTGGCCGTGATAATTAAAATCGACATTTTTTTCAAAAGAAAATGTAGGTTTAGCTAATTTTTTTTCATTTACACAAAAACTAAAGGGGAAAAAGCACCGCAAAATTTGCAAAGCAATTTCTCCCAAGTAAAACAATACCCCACATGTGGTAATAAACAGCTGTGTTCAGGGGCGTAACTAGGAAAGACTGGGCCCCATAGCAAACTTTTGACACGGGCCCCCCCTCCCCTGGGTGTCACACAACCCCCCCCCCCCCTTGTAGGTAGTGCCTTTTTTACAGCCTTCCCCCTGTAGATAACGCTATACAGCCCCCCCTCTGTAGATAGCGCCATACATCCCCCTGTAGATAACGCCATACAGCCCCCCTGCAGAGAACGCCATACAGCCCCCCCTGTAGAGAATGCCATACAGCCCCCCCTGTAGGGAACGCCATACAGCTCCCCCCCCTGTAGGGAACGCCATACAGCTCCCCCCCTGTAGGGAACGCCATACAGCGCCCCCCCTGTAGAGAACGCCATACAGCTCCCCCCCTGTAGGGAACGCCATACAGCCACCCCCCCCTGTAGGGAATGCCATACAGCCACCCCCCCCCCTGTAGGGAACGCCATACAGCGTTCTCCCCCCTGTAGGGAATGCCATACAGCGTCCCCCCTCCCAAAAAAATGCGACCTACAGTGTGTCCTACAAAATACATGTATACCCTCTCCACAGGATAGGGGATACATGTGTGATCGCTGGCAGCGATAGGGAGAACGGGGGACTGAAAGTCCCCCTGAACTTCTCCATGACAAACCTCTGACTTCCAGCGTCTGCGCAGCTCAATAAAAATGAAAGGAGCACTGGTCACGCATGGGTACAAGCACGACCGGCGCTCCATTCATTTCTACAGAGCTGCCGACACAGACCCCGGAAGTCAGAGGTTTGTGATGGAGAACTTCAGGGGACTTTGTCCCCTGTTCTCCCTATCAATGCCAGCGATCACACATGTATCCCCTGTCCTGGGGAGAGGGGATACGTGTCCTGTGGAGAGGGGATACGTGTCCTGTGGAGAGGGGATACGTGTCCTGTGGAGAGGGGATACGTGTCCTGTGGAGAGGGGATACGTGTCCTGTGGAGAGGGGATACGTGTCCTGTGGAGAGGGGATACGTGTCCTGTGGAGAGGGGATACGTGACCTGTGGAGAGGAGATACGTGTCCTGTGGAGAGGGGATACATGTCTTTTGCTCTATTTTGAGCCTTCAGGACCAGACACCGTTTAGCCATTTTTAGCACGTGTTCGTTAAATGGCTATAACTTTTTTATTTGTTGGGCTAACGACGTGATTTTTGCGACGTTTTTTCCGTAGACAATGCAGGTTTCTTTTTTTTATCGTTTTTATACGCACCTTTTTTGCTATTTTAGAATTTTTATTCATAAAGTTTGAAAATAATAGTAAAAAAATAAGCTTTTTTACATTTCAGCTATTTTTTTTTTTTGGTAATAACATAGTTTTACCCTAAAATAGACCTTTTATTTGTGATCGCCATTGTCTACCGTAAATTTTTATATATTACATGTCTATATTAGGGTAATTGGGTCAGCGCTAGCGTTACAACAATGATTGGCGGGGGGGGGGGAACGTTTTTTTTTGGGGTGGGTATTTTATGTGTGTTTATTATTTACATTTTTTTTGCACTTTATTTTTTTTTTATTACTATGGTCTGTCCCCCAAAGGTCAAAGAAGACCTTTGGGGAACTTTATATATATTTTTTCTTTCTTTTACACCATGTTTTTCCACTGTAACTGGGGCTGCACAGCATCCCCCAGTTACAGGGGAAATCAGCCCTCTCCTAGTGACGATTGTCACTAATAGGGCTGTGCTGGGTCTAGTAAGACCCAGCAGCAGCCTGCCACTAACGGCACCCGGCGATCATGTGACCAGTCACATGATCACCGGGAGGAATAGAGACAGCTGCCTCTATCCTCTCCTCACATTCAGCTGCCCGATCGCGTGGGCAGCAAGTTAAAACCCGAGCCGTAGAAAGTCTATGGCTCGGGTTTTAAGGACCCTGACCGCTGGCCGTAAAAACACAGCCAGTGGTCGGGAACCAGTTAATGGCAGAGTGGGGAGATACCTCCCTGCTCTGCCGTAGTGTTCAGTGGCGTCCCGCTGTAGCAGCCATAGCGGCTGCTAGCGGAGCCTCCGGCCATGGTGGGGGCCCGTGCCGGCGGGCGACACGGGCCCCCTCATGCCGCGGGCCCCGTAGCAGCCGCTACTGCTGCTACGGCGGTAGTTACGCCACTGGCTGTGTTATATCAAGTCCAGAGTCACCACAGCATCTAGCAGGAAATTTTAGAGCACGTCATGCTTCCCTCTGCTAACAAGCTTTATGGAGATGCTGATTTCATTTTCCAGCAGGACTTGGCACCTGCCCATACTGCCAAAAGTACGAATACCTGGTTTACTAACCACAGTATCACTGCGCTTGATTGGCAATCCAACTCGCCTGACCTAAGCCCCATAGAGAATCTATGGGGTATTGTCAAGAGGAAGATGAGAAACCAGACCCAACAATGCAGACGAGCTGAAGGCCGCTATCAAATCAACCTGGGCTTCCATAACACCTCAGCAGTGCCACAGGCTGATCGCCTCCATGCCACGCCGCATTGATGCAGTAATTCATGCAAAAGGAGCCCCTCGACCAAGTATTTAGTGAATATGCTGTACATACTTTTCAGTAGGCCAACATTTCGGTATTAAAAATCATTTTTGAAATTGGGCTTGTATAATATTCTAATTTTCTGAGACTAAATTTGGGGTTTTCATTAACTGTTAGCCATAATCATCAACATTAAAAAAGAAAAATGCTCGAAATCGATCGCTCTGTATATAATGAATCCATATAATATGAGTTCCAGTTTTTTAATTGAATTACTGAAATAAATTAACTTTTTGATGATATTCTAATTCATTGAGATGGACTAGTATGTGGAAGTAAACTGCTGGTTGAGCACGCTGTAGGGCTCAGATGGGAGGGAGCGCCATTTGACTTTTGGAGCGTGGATTTGCTTGGTAGTAGTTTTGTTGGAGTATTACTGGTGTTTCCATTTATAATGTGGGGGTCCATGTAAGCCGGGCAGAGTACATCAGGGGCATAGTCAGGTGGTATAATAATTGGGTTAAAAAAAAACAGTTAAATAATCCGTAGATGTGTGTTACGCTGTGAAGCAATCCTTTCTGCACAGGCCGGTATCGCACAGATAAATTATGTCCTTTCTTATCACCCTTTTGGTCCACACTCCACGTTGTCCTGGTATAATACGGGCACCCTCGCTTCCAGAAGATATGTTTGAGACCTCTCCTTCCTGGTTCCCTAATTTTAGGGCCTTGATAATTCGCCTCTTGAAACAGAAGAAATGTTCCCCTCGGGCCGGCACAACTGCATATTTTTTATTTCGTGACTTATGGAAGCCTTAACTAATTTTGTTTTTTCATAAACGTAGTGGTATGAGGGCTATTTTTTTGCGGGACGAGCTGTAGTTATTATTGGTACCATTTTGGGGTATATGTGACTTTTTGATCACTTTTTATCCTTTTTTTGAGAGGCAAGGGAACAAAAAACAGCAATTCTGTCAGTTTTTTCATTTTTTTTGTACAGCGTTTACCATGCGTTTATAAACTACCTATTAACTTTATTCTGCGGGTCAGTACGATTCCGGCGATACCTAATTAATAGAACTTTTTTATCTTTTACAACTTTTTGCACAGTAAAATTACTTTTGTAAAAAGAATGTATCTTCTCGCCAAGTTGTGAGAATCATAACGTTTTAATTTTATCGTCGACGGAGCTGTATGAGGGCTTGTTATTTGCGAGACAAGCTATAGGTTATATAGGTACCATTTTTAGATACATGCAATGTTTTGATCACCTTTTATTCCAGTATTTGTAGGGCAAAGTGACCAAAAAACAGAAATTCTGGTATAGCTTTTTACGTTTTGTTTTTCTATTCTGTTCACCGCGTGGAATAAATAACATAATATTTTTATAGCCCGGGCTGTTAAGGCCGTAGCGATACAAAATATGTATGGTTTCTGTTTGTTTTTTTTCAATAATGAGGGAAAAGGGCGATTGTGTTTTTATTTTATTACTTGAAACTTTTATTATGTTTTAAAACTTTTTTTTTTTCCACTTTTTTTCAAGTCCCACTAGGGGATTTGAAGGTCCAACTGCCTATTTTTGTTTTTTCTAATACATTGCACTACCTATGTAGTGCAATGTATTCGATCTGTCAGTCATTCACTGACAGCAAGACGATTTAGGCTTCGCCTCCCGGCGCGGCCTAATCTGCTTCCATAATGGCAGACCAGGAGGCCATTGTTAGGCCTCCTGTTGCCATAGCAGCAATCGGCAGCCCTGCTATTGCGTGGTAGGGCTGGCGATCTGCTAGCAACCTCTAAGATGCATCTAAGGGGTTAATGGCAGGGATCAGAGCTAGTTACAGGTGGATGTCAGCTGTAATATACAGCTGACATCCACCGCTGATGATGTCGGCTCAGCTCTTGATCTTGCTGTCGCCTCTGGGCGGTGCCTGGAAGTTCTCCGTGCTAGGCAGACTGTGAGGCCAGTATTAGGCCTCCGGTTACCATTGCAACCACCAGAACCCCTGCAATTTCATTGTTGGGGCGCCGATGAGCTGCAAACGGCTTAAATGCAGCGATCACTTTTGACCGCTGCATTTAAGGGGTTAATGGCAGGGATCTAAGCTAATTTTGGTCCCCGCCATTACAGTCGGATGATGGCACCGGCTCAGCTTCTGATACGGCAAAAAGCGGGAAGCACTAGCTTTCCATGATGTAGCCATACAACAAGTGTCGGGAAGGGGTTAAAGAAAAGGGATAACCACAAATATGGTCAACCAAGTAAAAGGGCACGACCTTCTACACAAAAAAAGAAACACCTGGGATTGGGACTTTTATGGTATATCTAATTGGCATGCCATAAAAGTGTATCATTGGAAAATGCCCTTAAGGGGTTGTCTGGTATAGGGGGTCTATTATTCAAGATCTCTTATCTATTAAGCAGCAGCTATCAATACAGTGTGCACAGTGAAAAAATGTACAGTAATGTTCAAAAAAAATAAGCGAGTTTAAAAAAAGCAAATAAAGCGCAAAATCATTCTAATAATTTTTATTGCACTAAATGCAAATGCACTGGAAATCCTACACATTCAATTCCAAATCAAAACGATATAAAATGTATCCAGTTTGTGTTAATCCTTTATAGAAAGTAAAGAAAAAAGAATATTAGGCTGTTGAAAAAAAATAAAAATAGCAGTTCCAGCATTTTTTTTAAAAAACTGAAAAATGTTTGAGATTTCACGTTACTGAACTAATATTTCATGGCATAACCATTGTATCGGAGAACTGCTTGACATCTGTGTTGCATGGAGTCGACCAACTTCTGGCACATCTGAACAGGTATCCAGTCCAGGAGGATTGGACGACATTCCACAGTTCTTCTACATTTTGGGGTTTTGCCTCATAAACCGCATTTTTTATGTCGCCCCACAAGTTCTCTATGGGATTGAGGTCAGGGGATTGGGCTGGCCACTCCATTACCTCAATCCTGTTTGTATGATAAATTTGGTGTATTTCACTAGACATGTTAGACACTCTTCTCTTTGCGCCATCTCCTGGCTTGCATACTTCAGTATTTTGTGGCAAAAGAATGGCACATGCTGTTAATATATCTGGTGCATTTTACAACTCCACTTTTCAAAACTGTTGAGGGAGGTGTAAAAAGTATATCAGTTTTTTTCCGCAATTTGAGCACATTTTGCTTTATAAATCTTCCTAGCATGTAAAGCTAAAAAGTACAGTAGCTACAATAGTCGTTGCATTTTATGTCCTGCCTAAGAGTTAAGATGAAACCTTCTGGAGGCGCTGACATATGTTCCTGCTGTCTTAAACCATCAATCTCAGCCACAGGAAGGATGATATACCATTTACTCTCATCTGGACTGGCTATTTTTGTGCAATTCCAAGAAGAAGCTTTTATTTAGGTTTGGTCTTAGGCCAGAGGCTCTTAGTGTGTTCTCCCTGATGCAGAGGGAAGTTGCTAATCATAGGTTTTCACTATATATTTTGAAATGGAAGAAAATTTAGAGAAAACCAAAACTATTATTCTTTTACAGGAATCACGTGTTCTTGTCAGGTCACCAGAATATAGGAGTATATATATATATGTGTGTGTGTGTGTGTGTGTGTGTGTATATGTATGTATATGCGTATGTATGTATACACGTGTATACATGTGCATACGTATACGCGTGTATACATGTGCATACGTATGCGCGTGTATACATGTGTATATGTATATCTATATATATATATATATATATATAATACATATAATGTATCATGAGCCAGGGCTGTAGAAACACAGCCCTGGTCATGAATACGGTTGTAAACAAAGCAGGACAATTCGCATTGCCCTGCTTTGTTTGGAAATCATGGGGACAGGAGATAGTAAGATCTCCTGACTCCATTTCAAATCTCCCTCGCGCACGGACGAACTCACGCACGCGATCTCGCGGGATTACGCGCGGACGATCATGAGTCGGCTGGTGATACATTATCACTATGCCGACCCATGCTAGCCGGGGACGAGCGCCACTCGTCCCCTGCTGTGAGCGTACCGGCAGGGTTAAATAGCCCTGCGTCGGTACGCTCAGCAGCTGAAGCTAGCTGGGTCCCGCCACGACACCACCAATGAAGCTCACCTCTCCAGCTGGGACCTCATCGCTCTCCTCCAACGACCTGCTCCTGCTACAGCTCCTGCCTCTGCTCCCCTGTTCCACCAACGACACGCTAAGTATCAGTGTAGCTATGGCTACACTTTAAACTCTCCCTGTCTGTCCCTGTTGACCCTTGCTTCCCCTATCCCTGAGTAATCCTTGCTGTCCCTAAGTTAACCCGTGCTTCCCCTGAGTTAACCCTGTCTCTGAGTAACCCTTGGTGCCCCTGAGTCCTTGTTAACCTTTGCAGAAACCCTTGCTGTCCCTGAAGTTAACCCATTGCTGGCTACCCCTTGCAGTCCCTGAAGTTAACCTTTGGTGCCCCTGAAGTTAACCCTTGTTGTCCCTGAAGTCAACCCTTGCCCTCCCTGAGTACTGTCCCTGAAGTTAACCCTTGCGTCCCTGAAGTTAACCCTTGCTCTTCCTGAGTAACCCTTGCTTCCCAGAGTAACCCTTGGTGCCCCTGAAGTTAACCCCCTTGCTGTCCCTGAAGTTCCCTGTGAACCCTTGCTGCCCTAAGTACCCTGCAGTGACCCTTGACCTGCACATCCCCAGGTACACAGAAACCCATTCCCCTTGTTCCTCCTTATCCCGTATTAACCCTTAGTGTATAGGGAAAGTTATATTAGGAGGGAGTAGGACAGAGATAGTGAGCATGTGAGAATTACAAGTAACTTATGTGTATTGTAACGTAACTGTATTCATATGTATGTTTAGGTAAGTGGGTGGCGGTATAATTAGGATTGTGATACGGTGTTTATACTGTACTGTGATTAGTTACTGTATTTTATATATGAGTGATTACTGTATGTTAATAAATATCTTTATTTACTATACGGTCTTATTCCCATGAGTAGCAGCAAAAGCAATTAGATCAATGTTAGTATAAGGAAAAGGTAGGGGAACTAGGCATAACCCTAGTGACCCTGATAGAAAGTAAATGGGAGGGGACCTCCAGCTCACCTTAGGGCAGAAGAATTTCAAATGCCTGTTGCGCACGGATCCTCGTGTCGGCACACGTTGGTGAAATTGTAGCAGAGAAGTGGTTGAGATCCAGCGCAAAAAATGGAAGGTTATTCAAAGATGTGTTAAAATGGAATCTGGTTATGACTAAGGACGAGGCTATCGTCTGAAACGCGTAGGCTACGCATTCATTTTTCTTTCATCTACATCCACCTTACCCGCTGGGGGATTAAGACTCCCTGTTTTATGTATATTTATCAAATAAAATTGGAACCAGATTCCCTAGTGACCCTGATTATAAAGGAGGTAGTAATAGTGGGTGACACTAACCAGTGAATTCCGCCAATACATCACCCCCTTTAACAGACCGCCTCGATGGATGATTTTATTGGACTCATAGCAAAGCAAACAAAGAAAACCCCGAAGACAGAGGATGTTCTTAGGTGCTCTGGACCCTGTCCTTGGTCAGGAACAACTTTATCTGTTGAGTATATATAATAAATCCCAGATATTTCAGCCGAGATGATGAAAGAAGGTGGGATTTTTTTGTAATTGATCAGGCACCAATGACTCTGAAGTTTGTATGAACTTGATGCTGAAGAACTTCTTGAAAAGGGGCACTGACGAGCCATTCGTCTAGGTTTGGGTTCACAAAAATACGTTTCGTTCTAAGGGCTGCTGATTATACCACACCCACCTTGGTAAATACCCTGGGAGCAGAAGCAATCCCGAAGGCAGGAAAATTGGAAATGAAGAATTTGATCCAGAATAAGAACCGTAATGTGAACTGTAATGTAAACAATCAAGTAGCCATAATCACAGAAAAAGCACCAAAACGGAGGAATAGATACATCAACAATGACATAACTTGATGCGTATATTAATTAAATCCTGATTATGACAAACAAGGCATTTGGAAGGGTGGGGGGGGAGAAAAGGGGAGAAAGAGAGAAAAAAAAGTAGGGGGGGGGGGGGAAACAATCTCGTTCCCTCCCATATCATTCCGAATTACAGGACACTATCAGATGTCAGCAGAGACTTATGAATCCGAAGTCTGAAACTGGATCCAAGGGGACCATATCGTGGAGTATTCCTCAGTGATGCAGTGAGCTCCTCCATCCTCATGATTTTGTCCACTCTATTTAAGCACTGTGCTATGGTTGGGACAGCTGTTTTTTTTTTCCCATAGGACAGGGATACGGGATCGGCTAGCATTGACGAGCTGGCAAAGAATAGAACTAGCGTAATAACGCTGTGGAAGATAATTGATATGTAAAATGAAGAGACGGGGATTTATCTAAGGAAATATCAGTGACCAGGCAGGAGAGTCTATGGACCCCCGACCAGAATTCTTGAAGGGCTGAGAAAGACCAAAATATGTGTAAGGGTATGTGCACACGTAAACTGCATTTACGTCTGAAATTACGGAGCTGTTTTCAGGAGAAAACAGCTCCGTAATTTCAGACATAATTGCTCGTCCTCGCATTTTGCGAGGCGTCATTGACGGCCGTAATTTAGAGCTGTTCTTCATTGAATTCAATGAAAAACGGCTCAAATTACGTCCAAAGAAGTGTCCTGCACTTCTTTGACAAGGCAGTCATTTTACGCATCGTCGTTTGACAGCTGTCAAACGACGATGCGTAAATTACAGGTCGTCGGCACAGTACGTCAGCAAACCCATTCAAATGAATGGGCAGATATTTGCTGATGTATTGGAGCCGTATTTTCAGGCGTAAATCGAGGCATAATATGTTGAAAATGTTGAACCCAGCCTAAGAGTGTCCCTACTGCAGAACCACAGCGCCAACACATAGGGGAGGACGTGGCATAAATCGAGTGAAGTCTCTCTGGTACATAATACCAGTGGGACAAAAGCTTATACCCAGCCTTCTGGTATCTGCTAGCGATGCAGGACTTACGGGGATATAAAGAAGTGTGCGTCTTTTCTGTTCAGGGGAAAAGTTGGTCTGTAAATCCGCTTCCCATTTAGCTAAGAACGGGGGACATAATCTACCGGAGGAGAGACCAGGAGGGAATAGCAAGAGGATAGAGAGTGTCGACATGGACCCAAAGAGGAGCAAAGGGTCTCGAAGGGTGTTTTGGCTCGGGAGTATGTTTCGGGCTCAAGAGAGGCAAGTAAATGAGAAAGTTGCATACATCTCCAGGGGTCTAAAGTGGGGAGATCCGGGGCAGTAGCGAGGTCCTGATTGGTCAGCCAACGATCTCCAGAGAGGTAATGCCATGCTCGGAAGGATCCTCTAGAGTGCCAGGAACGGAAGAGAGGATCCGAGTGACCCAGCGGGAAGGCTGAGTTGCCAAGGATCGGGAATAATGGAGATGGGGAGGCGGACATGTGGGCCTGAGAAAAAATATGCCTACAGACTCGAATGGTGGCTCCTATTGTGTGGTGTGACAGAAGGTGATGGGGCTGGGGAAGAGTCAGCCATGAAAGGGAGTCTAAGGTGGTAGAGGAAAGGACCTGTTCCAGAGCAACCCAGGATTTATGTGGGCCATGTCGACACCAGTCGATTACTCTCTGAAGATGTGAAGCCTCATAATATTTCCGAATGTCCGGCAGACCCAACCCACCACTGAGTTTAGGAAAAGAAAGAGTACGATGAGCAATGCGTGCGGGTTTGCCAGCCCTAGATAAATTTAATGAGGTCAAATAGAGACAGGAACGTGTATGGGGAGGTTCTGCAGGACAAACGACAATCCAGGAAGGACATTCATATTATAAATGGCACACCTACCAAACCATGTGTAGAGGCCCTTAGACCATCTACACAGATCTTCTCTGATATGGGACAGGAGGGTCATATGGTTACGTTTGAAAATGGAAGAAAGGTCTTGAAGGATCCAGACATCTAGGTATTCCAAGGCCGAGTCAGCCCAGTGGAAAGGGAAGGAAGATGCTAGGGCTACTTGCTGGTCCACAGGAAGGGAAATGTTAAGGGCCTCTGATTTTTGGAAATTAATTTTAAATTAGACACCTCCTCGAACTTGTTCAGTTCCGAAAGTAGATTAGGGAACATAGTCAAAGGTTGAGAAACCATAAATAGAAGGTCATCCACATATGCTCCTACTTTGAGCTCAGTCCTACCGATCTGAAGGCCGCGTATATCTGAGTTAGAACGTATGGTACACAGTAAAGTTCCAGGGTTAGCACGAAAATAAGGGGGGAGAGGGGGCAGCCCTTTCTCTTTCCATTCAAAATATTGAAGGGGGAGGAGAGGTTGCCATTAACCCAGACCGACGCTAATGGGTGTGAGTAAAGGGAGGTAATCCAGGATAACATACTGGAGTCTAGGCCTATAGTAGACTCATTTGAACACGGGAGGACTGAACTCTGTGGACCGGATTGAGCACTTTAGTGGTGTTGTTGTTGCTTCCATAGTGGGTACAAATCCGACATGATCTGGGTGAAAAAGGCCAGGGAGGTCTGGGGCAAGACAAAGGGCCAGAACCTTCGCAAATAATTTTAAGTCAACATTTAAAAGGGATATGGGCCTATAACTAGAGCATTGTGATGGGTCTTTGCCTTTCTTATATATCACTGACATATAGGCATGCAGCATATCATGGGGGAGCTCAGCACAGGATGAGATGAGATTCAGCGCTTCGGCCAAAGGGCCAGAAAGCTGAGTAAAGTACGTCTTGTAATAAGAGATTGTAAAACCATCCGGGCCAGGGGCCTTGCTAGGCTGCATGTCCTGGCGTGCTTCACCAAACTCCTTGACCGAGTTCGGGGTATCGAGAGATTCCACCACTTCACGGGGTATGGGGGGGGGAGCGGAATCTCGCACATATTGTTGAAGAAGGGCTAGGCGTGAGGAAGACGCATCAGAGCCTACAGCTGGAGGGGGTTATAGAAATCGGCATAGAAAGAGCCGAATGTATCTGCTATGACACGGGGGCCTTGAGTGGGGGACCCTGTGGGACGGGAGATGGTAGGGACGAAGTTACGGGCTCATTGTCCACGGTGGGGTTTAGCTAATTTGCGGCTACCCTTATTTCCATATATTCATAATGATTACGACGTCTGCGGTGCTGTAAACATTTAGTATGAATATCTAGTTCCGCAGCTGTTTACGCGCTACCGTAAGTTGTGCAAGAACTACGGTCGCATGAGAATGTTTATGGACTGACTCCAACTTAGCCGCCCTTATTCAAGAAGTGTCCGTTTTAGCCAGACATTCTTTTTTCAAACGAGCGCCGTGCTTCACCCGTAGGCCCCGAATGACGCATTTATGTGCATCCCATACCATCAAAGGGGGCGTTTCAGGACGAGTATTTTCCTCAAAATATCTAGACCGTTCCATCCTGATATCACCACATGCTCCCTGATGCTTTAAGAGGGAATCATTGAGTCGCCAACGCCAGGAATGTGGTCGAGTAATAGGGGAAGCCAGTGAGACACGGAGCATCGCATGATCTGAGAACATGTTGGTATCTATTACCGCTGAAGCAGGGGAAGGTCAGCGTGTCGAATGAAGAAGTAGTCTAGTGGGAATAAGTGTCGTGGGCAGTGGAATAAAAATAGTAGACCCTAGCATCTGGGTGTACTGAACGCTAACTATCAATGAGGTGGTATGAATGAAGCAAATGCTTGACGCGGCGTAAGTAGGAATAGGCTAAATGGGAAGACCCTTTCAAGACATCTAATAAGGGCTCTAGAGCCTGTTTAAAATCTCCACCTACCAACAGGGTGCCTTCAGTAAAGCCCTCAAGATGAGACAGGACAGTGTCGAGGCAGCTCAACTGAATGGAGTTAGGGAGATAAAGGTTTGCAAATGTGTATGTGTGGGACGTGAGTTTACCCATAACAAAGACATACATGCCCTCCATGTCAGCACGGACCGAGTCTGGTTCTCAAGGTACCTGGTTGGAAATGAGGATGCTCACTCCTCGAGACTTGAACCCCGAATAGAAATCATGGTAAACAACAGGATATCTGTTGGATTTGAGGGAGGGCACTGCATCACTGCGGAAGTGGGTCTCTTGTAGAAAGGACACCTGAATCTTCTTGCCCCAGAGTAGGCGCAATAGTGCAGAACGTTTCTCAGGGGTATTGAGTCCTTGGACTTTTAATGATGCGAAGGCAATTTCACCCATCAGGTAGATCTAAGAGGGAGAGTGGAGAAGAAGAAAAAAATTAATTATAAAAAGGGGGAAGAGAAAGGGGGTAGTTATGAAATCAGAAGGGGTAAGAAAGGTTGGAGTACGAAAAAAGCGGGGGACACAAACAGAACAGGATTTCTCTTCCCCCCTTTTTATAATAAAAACATTTTCTTCTTCTTTTCCTAAGAGGGAAAGAGGAGAAGAAGAAGAAAAAAAAATATTAGAGAAAGGGGGTAGTTATGAAATCAGAAGGGGTAAGAAAGGTAGAAGTACGAAGAAAGGGGGGGGGGGACACAAACAGAACAGGATTATACTGTGGGTTGCTAGTCAAACCACAGTAGTAGGAAACTGGGGAGAAAACTCTCTGACAGGTCCAACGTGGCCGAAGCACACCATGTTGCTGAACCTAGTAGGTGGAAGAACTGATGCTGGGATCTGACCCGGACCAGGCCTAATCAACAGTTGAAGATAAACTAAACAGCAATCGTATTAGAAGCAATGGCCGAGAAGTAGTAATGGCATCATGAGGAGAGGAAAGAAAAATAAAGAACATACAATGATCTGGAATTAGCACCTGTAAATCAGAATGTGTATCTAAATAAAGCAGACGAAACAACAGATTCAACTAGGAGGCTTCAAATGGAGAACAAGCCGCCATCTCGTGGAGACATAAACAATAATCAATGATCTGGAACCCATTCCTGTAAAGCAGAATACGTAAATATAACAAACAAAACGACAGGTTCTGTCAGAGCAGAAATGGAACACAAAGCAATATGCAGAATAAACGCTGAAACAATCCCATAGCCAACAGATGCCCCTCTAAAGAAAAGTCCCAAGTACTGCTGAGAAAGATCAGGCCTCCAATGCAATCAGTGGAGCTTCACCCCAGAAACCTTGAGGGGATCTTCATGGAGAAACCGAACAGGTCGTCCGAGGAGAGGGCCTTCATCTAGTAGGGTATCCAGGCATTAGGATTTGTTGGGGTAGAGGGAACTGGAGCCAGTCCGTACGAGTGATAGGTGGTACCTCTAGAAAACGGCAGAGGTTTTCTGTTTGGTCCGGTGAGTGGAGTGAGAAGGAAGAGCAGATGGAAGGGGTGGCCCCACCTATAAGTAGCTCTAGCCTCTTGTATGACCAACAGTAACGGTTTCAGCATCCTACGGATTGCCAGCGTACGACTGGAAACCTCTCGTAAAAGGGCAATAGAGGACCCATTAAAGTGCACCGGGCAATGACGCCAGGCTTTGAGGAGGATTTCTTCCCTCTCTCTGAAGAAGTGCACTCTGCAGAAGACATCACGAGGTCTAAGATCGTCACTGCGCCTGTGTACCCTGTCAATGTGAATGTCAGTGTCCAAAAGACTCTCCAGGACCTGGTTGAAGATGGAGGTCATGGCAGCACGTAGGTCCCCAGCGGGTACTGACTCTTTCTTGGTCGTCCATCTGGAGCAGTAACGATCTATTGAAGAGTTGTTGGTGGCAGATCGTGTCCTCAGCCCTGGACAATCGGGCTGTAAAATTAACGTTCGTATGCTCCAACCAGGGGTGAGATCCGGCCGGTTCGCCCCGGTTCTCCCGAAGCGGTTGTTAAAATTGCAGCCGGTTTGCAGAAACGGGGTGAAGCAGGAAACCGGAACTGGTCCCCTGCACTCAGGACTATAAAGGTGGCACTAGCTACAGGGAACGCCTCAGGGGGTACTATCTACAGGGAACGCCACAGGGGTCACTATCTACAGGGGATGCTACAGGGGACACCAACTACAGGGGAGGACAATATAGGGGGCACTAACTACAATGAACACCTCAGGGACACTATCTAGAGGGAGCGCCACAGGGGGCACTATCTAGAGGGGGCGCCACAGGGGGCACTACCTACAGGGGACGCCACAGGGGGTACTATCTATAGGGAATAATAATTATAAAGCCAAAGGGGGTCCTATCTACAGGGAATGCTACTGTCTACAGAGGGCACTACGGAGAGCACTATCTACAGAGGACACTACGGGGAGTACTATCTACAGGGGGCTCCAGGGATTTACACTGGGCGACTATCGTGCAGACCAGCGTTCATAGAGCACTCATTGCCGATAATTGCCTTGTGTAAAAAGGTCAGCGATCAGCAGATGAACAAGCAAACGTATCGATTTAAAAAAGTAAAATATTATCGTTGTCTGGAGTACATCTCCCTGTGTAAACAGGTAGACGTGCTGCCGACATGATAGAAATGTATGGGGATAAGTGATCAGAGTAACGACCGCTCGTCCCCATCCATAGCTCCGTGTGACAGGAGCAAACGAGCGCCGATCAACAATGTATCGTTGATCGGCACTCGCTGCACCGGCCATATATCGGCAGGTGTAAAAGGCCCTTATCTACAAGGGGCTCTATGAGGGGCACCATCTACAAGGGGCACTGTGTGGGGTGCATTACTTTACAGTAGGGCTGGGCAATTATGACCTAAATCAAAATCACGATTAATTGAAAGTATAACCCCCCCCCATAATGCTCCCCATACAGTATAATGCCCCATAGCAGCCCCCACACATTATAATAACACCCTATAACTGCCTCCACAAAGTATAATGTCCCTATAGTTGCCCACCAAACAGTATAATGCCCCTATAGCGGCCCATACAGAGTTTAATGCCCCCATAGTGCTCCCCACTGTATAATGCCACCACACAGTATAATGCCCCCATAACTGTCCTCCACACTGTATAATGCCCCCATAACTGCCCTCCACATGGTATAATGCCCCCCATAACTGCCCTCCACACAGTATAATGCCCCCATAACTGCCCTCCACACAGTATAATGCCCCCATAACTGCCCTCCACACAGTATAATGCCTCCCATAACTGCCCTCCCCACAGTATAATGCCCCATAGCTGCCTCTACATAGTATAATGTCTCCATAATGGACTTCCACGCAGTATAATGCCCCTATAGCTACCCTCATAGCTCCACCCCACACAGTATAAAGTCCCCCATAGCTGCCCCAATGCTGTATAATGCCCCCATAGCTGTCCCCAATATTGCCTGATAAACATAATAATATACATACTCACCTAACCCCGTTTCCAATGATGAGTGAAGAAGAACCCTCTGGTCTGTGCAGTGCGGCGCAGACAGGCGCGATTACGTCAATGCCTCGTGTCCAGCGATATATAGTGAATGGTAGAGCAGGGAACTTACGTCCCCCTGCTCTACCATTGGATTCAACTGTATCTGCGTCCTGAAGATGCAGATACAGTTTAAACAGGGAGAAAATAATTGATAAAACCGAAATTCGCAAGATGACGTCGATAAAATTGCGCTGAATTTCGATTTTGATTATTTTTGATTAATTGCCCAGCCCTACTTTACAGTGTTTGACACAATTTTATTCATGGACACAGTGTATCGTACAATTATATTCAGGAGCACAGTGTATAGTACTATGATATTCAGCACAGTGTGTAGCACTATTATGTTCAGGGGCACAGTGTATGGTGCTATTATATTCGGGGGCACAGTGTATGATACTATTATATTCAGGGGCACAGTGTATGATACGATTATATTTAGGAGCATAGAGTGTGCCACCATGAGAATTTTATCTTCGTTTATAGGTGCGGAAATGTGAGGAGTTGAAGAGATCTGAGCAGCAAACTTTGCACAAATGGGGTGTGGCCGGGAGATGTCATCATAGAGAACCAAAGAAAAGAGAAAAAGAACGACTCCAATCTGAGAAGTTATCACCGGTGACTCACTAAATGTAAATGTTTATTCTCCCTGTGACTGATCAGTACTATAGTCACTGTATGATCTGCAGAGTGATGGGTGTATCGTTCTTTTTTGTGAAACAACTACTCCCAGCATATCCTTACCATCATTTTGGCTATACTGGGAGTTGTCGTTTTATGCCGTATAAACTTATATGGCAGGGGTTAAGCTGAATTTGCAAATGATCTCTGTACTGAGCTGCATTTGTGCTTGTGCTGTATTTATGTACTGAGCTTTGTTCTGGTGCTGTATATATGTACTGAGCTTGGTTCTGAAGTTATATACATCATAACAATCAAGCTCAATACATATATACATCACCAAAGAGAAGTTCAGAACATATATACAACTCCAGAACTGAGATCAGTACCTATATAAAGCATTAGAACAAAGCTCAGTACATAAATACAGCACCAGAACAAAGCTCAGTACATATATACAGCATCAGAACCAAGCTCAGTACATATATACAGCATCAGAACCAAGCTCAGTAAATATATACAGTACAAGAACAAAGCTCAGTACATAAATACAGCATCAGAACCAAGCTCAGTACATATAGACAGCATCAGAACCAAGCTCAGTACAAAAATACAGCATCAGAAGCCAGCTCAGTACATATATACAACACCAGAACCAAGCTCAGTATATATATATATATATATATATATATATATATATATACAACACCAGAACCAAGCTCAGTACATATATACATCACCCAAACCAAGCTCACTACATATATACAGCACCAGAACCAAACTCAGTACATAAATACAATACCAAAACCAAGCTTATAACATAAATACAGTACTGAGCTTGGTTTTGGTGCCGTGTATATGTACTGAGCTTAGTTCTGGTGCTGTATTTATATGCTGAGCTTGGTTCTGGTCTGTATATATGTGCTGAGCTTGGTTCTGGCACTGTATTTATACGCTGAGTGTCACGTTGGGTTCGTGGACCCACTGGGCCGTACCGCCTTGACGGTATGGCAGCTGGCTCACAGGACACAGGTCATAGTCTATAGTTCGTATAGGTGTACCTGTGGTAGCTCAGACAGTAGCAAGACAGGCTCGGCTGGGACTAGGCAGCAGGCAGGCACCAGACGTGGTGTAGCAGGACAGGCGTAGTACTCAGCACAGCACTACTCCAACTCAATACGGCACTTGGACCAGAATAGCACGGGATACAGGTTACAGGTAGCAGGAACGGGAAACTCTGGGAACTGGAAAACACTTAAGAGACCATATGCAAAGACAGACTAGGATAACGACAACAAAGCTCAGGAAATGCAGAAAGGGGCAGAGCCCTTCTTATAGTCCAGGATTCTCATGGGTTAATTTGGTACTTTAACTCAGATGCATGCGCTGGCCCTTTAAGAGTGAGCACGAGCGTGCGTGCGCACCCTACAGGACCCGGCCGAGAGAAGCGGAAGTGAGCACTGTTGTCTGCTGAGGAGGAGATGGGGGCTCACAGATCCATGGCTGCGGCTGTCAGGAGGTGAGTGAGCCGGACGGCCCGCGGCCGCGGCCATGACACTGAGCTTGGTTCTGGTGCACTATATATGTACTGAGCTTGGTTCTGGTGTTGTATATATGTACTGTGCTTGGTTCTCGGGTTTTATATATGTACTGTGCTTGTTTCTGGGGCATTATATATGTACCGAGCTTGGTTCTGGTGCAGTACATATGTACTGAGCTTGGTTCTGGTGTAGTACATATGTACTGAGCTTGGTTCTGGTGCTGTTTTTATGTACTGAGCTTGGTTCTGGTGTTGTTTTTATGTACTGAGCGTTGTTCTGGTGCTGTATATATGTACTGAGCTATGTCCTGGTGCTGTATATATGTATATGAGCTTTGTTCTGGTGTTGTATATATGTATGAGCTTGGTTCTGGTGTTGTATATATGTATGAACTTGGTTCTGGTGCTGTATATATGTACTGAGCTTTGTTCTGGTGATGTATTTATATACTGAGCTTGGTTCTGGAGCTGTATATATATGTACTGAGCTTGGTTATGGTGCTGTATATATGTATGAGCTTGGTTCTAGTTTTGTATATATGTACTTGGCTTTGTTCTGGTGCTGTATATATGTACTGAGCTTGCTCCTGGCACCGTATCTGTGCATTAGCTGGGGGAGTTGTCGTGGCTTACTGCGCACACCACACTGTACTTCACCCTTCTCACAGTCCACAGCCTCACTAAATGTGCTCAGCACGCTTAGGATATTGAATGTGCGCACATACAGTTAGGTCCATAATTATTTGGACAGTGACACAAGTTTTGGCATTTTAGCTGTTTACCAAAACATATTGAATATACAGTTATATAATCAATATGCGCTTAAAGTGCAGACTCTCAGCTTTAATTTGAGGGTATATAACCTAAAGAAACTAGATGCTCAAAAAACAAGAGAAATTATGAAAATAGAAAAATACTTTATTGAAATACATAATGAAAGACAATGGACAATAGATTAAAATGAAGAATCCATAAACCAACAGTTAAAAAGGGACAAAAAGCTGTGTATCTACCAAATGAACACAGAGTACAGATTTGTATCCATAGCAGGCCTTCAGAAAAATATAAGTGCAAGTACAGACCATAGAATGGTATAAAAATAGTGTAGTGATCATATATAAATGTAGCAGGATGCTACATGAACACAATAGATGTATATAATGATGCTAATAAGCCGTGTGCATAGTTAATATATATTTAAACATATATATAGTCAATATAAGCTGAAGGAAAAACAATCATCTGCAAGGTTGACAAAGCATATCAAAAGGGATGTAACATACCCATAATAGATGCAGGAGAAAACACAGCCAATGGGGTGGACATTGGCTGTGTTTTCTCCTGCATCTATTATGGGTATGTTACATCCCTTTTGATATGCTTTGTCAACCTTGCAGATGATTGTTTTTCCTTCATCTTATATTGACCATATATATGTTTAAATATATATTAACTATGCACGCAGCTTACTAGCATCATTATATACATCTATTGTGTTCATGCAGCATCCTGCTACATTTATATATGATCACTACACTATTTTTATATCATTCTATGGTCTGTACTTGCACTTATATTTTTCTGAAAACCTGCTATGGATACAAATCTGTACTCTGTGTTCATTTGGTAGATACACAGCTTTTTGTCCCTTTTTAACTGTTGGTTTATGGATTCCTCATTTTAATCTATTGTCCATTGTCTTTCATTATGTATTTCAATAAAGTATTTTTCTATTTTCATAATTTCTCTTGTTTTTTGAGCATCTAGTTTCTTTAGGTTATATATTCAGTTTTGATGCTTTTTTGGGTATACACCCTAGGATCAGCCCATATAATTTGAATATACTTTCTTCTCTTATTTTTTACGTGTTTGGGCCATATTGATTCATGCTGCATTTTCGGTTAAGTTTAATTTGAGGGTGTTCACATCCTAATTTGAGGAAGGGTTTAGGAATTACAGCTCTTTAATATGTAGCTGCCTCTTTTTCAAGGGACCAAATGTAATTGGACAATTATCTCAAAAGCTATTTAATGGGCTGCATGGGCTATTCCCTCGTTAATCCATCATCAATTAAGCAGGTAAAAGGTCTGGAATTGATTCCAGGTGTGGCATTTGCATTTGGAAGCTGTTGCTGTGAACCCACAAGATGAGGTCAAATGAGCTCTCAATGCAAGTGAAACAGACCATCGTTAGGCTGAAAAAAATGAAGAAATCCATCATAGAGATGGCACAAATGTTAGGAGTAGCCAAATCAACAGTTTGGTACATTCTTGAAAAAAAAGAGTGCTCTGGTGATCTCGTGAACTCCAAAAGGCCTGGTGGCCACGGAAGACAGCAGTGGTGGATGATCGCAGAATCCTTTCCATGGTGAAGAAACACCCCTTCACAACATCTACCCAAGTGAAGAACACTCTCCTGGAAGTAGGTGTATCACTAAGTCTACCATAAAGAGAAGACTACATGAGAGCAAATACAGATGGTTCACCACAAGGTGCACACCATTAATCAGCATCAAAAATAGAAAGGCCAGATTAGACTTTGCCAAACAACATCTAAAGAAGCCAGCCCAGTTCTGGAACAGCATTCTTTGGACAGATGAAACTAAGATCAACCTGTACCAGAATGATGGAAGAAAGTATGGAGAAGGCTTGGAACGGCTCATGATCCAAAGCACATCACATCCTCTGTAAAACATGGTGGAGGCAGTGTGATGGCATGGGCATGCATGGCTGCCAAAGGCACTGGGCCACTAGTGTTTATTGATGATGTGAATGAAGACAAAAGCAGCCGGATGAATTCTGAAGTGTTCAGGGATATACTTTCTGCTCAGATTCAACCAAATACAGCAAGGTTGATTGGACATCGCTTCACAGTACAGATGGAAAATGACCCAAAACATACTGCGTACGCAACCCAGGAGTTTTTTAAGGCAAAGAAGTGGAATATTCTGCAATGGCCAAGTCAATCACCAGATCTCAACCCGATCGAGCATGCATTTCACTTGCTTAAGACAAAACTTAAGGCTGAAAGACTCACAAACAAGCAACAACTGAAGACCGCTGCAGCAAAGGCCTGTTAAAGCATCACAAAAGAGGAAACCCAACGTTTGGTGATGTCCATGGGTTGCAGACTTCAGGCAGTCATTGCCTGCAGAGGATTCTCTACAAAGTATTTAAAAAAAAACACATTTTATTTATGGTAATGTTAATTTGTCCAATTACTTTTGAGCCCCTGAAATGAGGAGGCTGTGTAGAAAAATAATTGCAATTCATAAATGTTTCACAGGATATTTTTGTTCAACCCCTTTAATTAAACCTGAAAGTCTACACTTCAATTGCAGTTGTTTCATTTTAAATCCAATGTCGTGGCACGCAGAGCCCAAATCATGAAGATTGTGTCACTGTCCAAATATTTCTGACCTAACTGTAGGTTTATACGTAATGGGTGAGTGTGGGTAGGTAGCAGGGGCGTAACTCTTGCTGGGGCCCGCCAGGTGCCACACAAAACCCCCTTAGAGATAGTGCCCCCTGTAGATTGTGCCATACACCCCCCTGTAGACAGTTCTTCAATCTCCGCCTGTCACACCCCACTTGTAGATAGCGCCCCCACCTCCCTCTTGTAGATAGTGCCATACAGCCGCCTGTAGATATCGCCATAAAGCCCCCCTGTATATAGCGCCATACAGCTCCCGCTGTATATAGTGCCACACAGCCCCCCTCCCTTGTATATAGTGCCACACAGCCCCCCTTAGTAGATAGTACCACACAGCCCCCCCTTAGTAGATAGTGCCACACACAGACCCCTGTAGATTGCGCCACACATCCCCCTGTAGATAGAGACACACAGCCCCCCCTTAGTAGTGCCACACAGCCCCTTATATGTAGTGACACACAGCTCCCCAATGTGTATAGTGCCACACAGCCCCCCCTTGTATATAGTGCCACACTGCCCCCCAAGTAGTACAAGGCAATGGCACATCCGAGAAACTTGTATCAGCCAGGGGGATGTCACTCAAACATGGAAAGGTGGGTTTGGATACAGGACTATGTGACTCTTCAGGATAGCGGCACCGCCCCATGACCCTTTCCTAAGTAATTAGCATATAGTATGCGCCGTTTTATAAGTTAATTTTATAGATTTTGCTGCATCTGAAAAAAACATACATTTGGAATTATTGTCAGGTCATGTATTACCACATGGTGTTAAAACTACCAGACAGGTTCCAATTAAATATAAAATGAATTGAAAAAATTCCATCTGCCCTGTAATTTGTTATTATAGATATATCCTATATAATTACAGCTCCAGAACCAAGCTCATAGATATATACAGTATCACAACCAAGCTCCGTACATAAATACAGCACTAGAACCAAGCTCATACATATATACAGCACCAGAACCAACCTCTGTACATAAATACAGCACTAGTGTAAAGGATCTGCCAGACACAGCTTCTGTGTCGGCGCCCGTGGGTAATCAGTCTGCACCTGCTCCTAAGTCTGAGAGAGTGACACGATCTTCTACCAGTCTGGCTGGGAGGCTGAACAGTGGGAGAGCCTATCACAGCCTGGCCAGACGGAGCTAGCTCCCGCCCTCTGTATATTTATACCTGCATTTCCTGCTCCTCCTTTGCCTGTGATTCTTTTCTGTTTCCTGGCTCTGCTGCTCCTGCTATGATTATTGACCTTGCTTCATTTTTGACCATGGCTTTACTGACTACGCTCCTGCTCTGCGATTTGTACCTCGTGCACTCCTGGTTTGACTTGGCTCGTTCACTACTCTTGTTGCTCACTGTGTTGCCGTGGGCAACTGCCCCATTTCCCTTAGCTTCTGTGTACCCTTGTCTGTTTGTCTGTCGTGCACTTATTGAGCGTAGGGACCGTCGCCCAGTTGTACGCCGTCGCCTAGGACGGGCCGTTGCAAGTTGGCAGGGACTGAGTGGCGGGTAGATTAGGGCTCACCTGTCTGTCTCCCTACCCCGTCATTACATAATCACAGGTCCTAGCCCTGGCTCAGAAGGGTAACCAGCATGATGCTACCCTGGTAGTGCCCCCCACCTCACCTCTTGAACCCCACCTCAAGTTGCCTGACCGGTTCTCAGGGAACCGGAAGACTTTTTTCTCCTTTCGGGAGAGTTGTAGGCTCTATTTCCGTTTAAAGCCCCACTCCTCAGGTTCTGAGAGCCAGCGAGTGGGTATAATTATGTCCTGGCTCCAGGACGGGCCCCAAGAATGGGCCTTCTCCTTGGCTCCTGACGCCCCTGAACTTTCCTCTGTTGATCTTTTTTTTTCCGCTCTCGGGCTCATATATGACGAGACTGACAAGACTGCCTCTGCCGAGAGTCAGCTGGTGACCTTACGTCAGAGTAAGAGACCCGTTGAGGAGTACTGTTCTGACTTTAGGAAGTGGTGTGTAGCTTCTTGGTGGAATGACCCTGCCTTGAGGTGCCAGTTTAGATTGGGTCTGTCGAACGCCCTGAAAGACCTGTTAGTTAGCTATCCCTCTTCTGACTCCCTAGATCAGGTTATGGCTTTAGCGGTACGTCTTGACCGACGTCTCAGGGAACGACGACTGGAACGTTTTTGTGCCTTCCCCTCTGACCCCCCCATGATGGCTCCCGAGGTTCCGTTGCTTCATTCTTCCACGGAAAACTCGGATGAACCTATGCAACTCAGGGCCTCCGTCTCTCCCCAACAACGTAGAGAGTTCTGCAGGAAGAATGGTCTCTGCTTCTACTGTGGGGATGACAAGCATCAAGTGAACAACTGTCCTAGGCGTAAGAATAAGCAGCCGGAAGAACTTCCGCACCTAAGTGACCATCGGGGAGGTCATTTGGGCGCACAGGTATTTCCCGTATATATGAAACCTAATAAGATCTTGCTTCCCTTTCAGGTCTCTTTTGAGGGTAGGTCTGCCACCAGCAGTGCCTTCGTGGATTCAGGGTCTTCTGCTAATATTATGTCTGTGGAATTTGCTATGTCTCTAGCTATGCCATTGATTGACTTGCCTAAACCTGTCCCGGTAGTGGGTATCGACTCCACTCCTCTTGCTAATGGTTATTTTACACGGCCTACCCCTGTTTTTGAACTCCTTGTTGGCTCCATGCATTTGGAGCAGTGCTCTGTACTGGTGATGCAGGGATTATCGTCCGATTTGGTTTTAGGCCTTCCCTGGTTGCAGATGCATAATCCCACGTTTAACTGGAGTACTGGGGATCTTACCAAATGGGGTAATGAATGCATGACGTCATGTTTTTCTGTTAATTTTATCTCTCTCCCTGAGGAGGTGAACACTCTACCTGAGTTTATTCAGGACTTCGCTGATGTTTTTTCTAAAAAGGCCTCCGAAGTGTTACCTCCTCATAGAGAATTCGATTGCGCAATCGATTTGGTACCAGGAGCTAAGCTCCCTAAGGGTAGGATATTTAATCTCTCTTGTCCCGAACGTGAAGCCATGAGAGAGTATATCCAGGAATGCCTGGCCAAGGGTTACATTCGCCCCTCTACTTCTCCGGTAGGTGCTGGCTTCTTCTTCGTAGGGAAGAAGGATGGTGGTCTTAGGCCGTGCATTGACTACCGAAACTTGAATAAGGTCACTGTAAGGAACCAGTATCCCCTTCCTTTGATTCCTGATCTCTTCAATCAGGTTCAGGGGGCCCAATGGTTATCTAAGTTTGATCTACGGGGGGCTTATAACCTTATCCGCATCAAAGAGGGGGATGAGTGGAAGACTGCGTTTAACACGCCCGAAGGTCATTTCGAATACCTCGTCATGCCCTTTGGGTTGTGTAATGCTCCCGCGGTCTTCCAGAATTTCATAAATGAGATTTTAAGAGACTACCTGGGGGTATTTCTTGTAGTGTACCTTGATGACATACTTGCGTTTTCCAAGGACCGGTCCTCCCACATTGAGCATGTCAGGAAGGTGCTCCAGGCCCTTCGGGAAAACAAACTGTTTGCTAAAACAGAAAAATGTGTGTTTGGGGTGCAGGAGATACCATTTTTGGGTCAAATCCTCACTCCTCATGAATTCCACATGGACCCTGCCAAGGTTCAGGCTGTGGCTGAATGGGTCCAACCTGCCTCCCTGAAGGCGTTACAGTGCTTCCTGGGGTTTGCTAATTATTACAGGAGATTTATTGCTAACTTCTCGGTCATCGCTAAGCCTCTTACGGATCTTACTCGCAAAGGTGCTGACCTCCTCCACTGGCCTCCAGAGGCGGTCCAGGCTTTTGAGGTCCTTAAGAAGTGCTTTATCTCGGCCCCTGTGCTGATTCAGCCTAACCAAATGGAGCCATTCATCGTGGAGGTTGACGCCTCTGAGGTGGGAGTGGGTGCTGTCTTGTCGCAGGGTACCAGGTCCCTCACCCATCTCCGTCCCTGTGCCTACTTCTCCAGGAAGTTCTCGCCCACTGAGAGTAACTATGATATTGGCAACCGCGAACTCTTAGCCATTAAATGGGCATTTGAAGAGTGGCGCCACTTCTTGGAGGGGGCTAGGCACCAGGTAACGGTCGTTACCGACCACAAGAATCTGGCTTTCTTAGAATCTGCCCGGAGGCTAAACCCGAGACAAGCTCGATGGGCGTTATTTTTTACTAGATTCAACTTTTTGGTCACCTATAGGGCTGGGTCTAAAAATATTAAGGCTGATGCACTGTCGCGTAGCTCCATGGCCAGTCCTCTTTCGGAGGAAGATCCTGCATGTGTTTTGCCTCCAGGTATAATCATTCTGACTTAGTCTCCGAAATTGCAGCTGATCAAGGTTCAGCTCCCGGGAACCTTCCTGAGAACAAGCTGTTTGTTCCCCTGCAATTCCGGCTAAGGGTACTCAGGGAAAATCATGACTCTGCACTATCTGGCCATCCAGGCATCCTGGGTACCAAGCATCTCATTTCCAGAAACTATTGGTGGCCTGGGTTGCTTAAAGACGTTAAGGCCTACGTCGCCGCTTGTGAAATTTGTGCTAGGTCCAAGACTCCCAGGTCCCGACCAGCGGGCTTACTATGTTCTTTGCCCATTCCCCAGAGACCTTGGACCCATATCTCCATGGATTTTATCACCAATTTTCCTCCATCTCAAGGCAAGTCGGTGGTGTGGGTTGTAGTAGACCGTTTCAGTAAGATGTGCCACTTTGTGCCCCTCAAGAGACTACCCAATGCTAAGACGTTAGCTACCTTGTTTGTCAAACACATCCTGCGTCTCCATGGGGTTCCTGTCAATATTGTTTCTGACAGAGGGGTACAATTTGTTTCATTGTTTTGGAGAGCCTTCTGTAAAAAGTTGGAGATTGATCTGTCCTTCTCCTCGGCCTTCCATCCTGAAACTAATGGCCAAACTGAGAGGACTAATCAGTCTCTAGAACAATATTTAAGGTGTTTTATCTCTGACTGTCAATATGATTGGGTCTCCTTCATTCCCCTCGCCGAATTTTCCCTTAATAACCGGGTCAGTAACTCGTCAGGGGTCTCCCCCTTTTTCTGTAATTTTGGGTTTAATCCACGGTTCTCCTCCGTTTCACCTGGTAGTTCCAACAATCCCGAGGTAGATGTCGTTCATCAGGAACTGTGCACAGTCTGGGCCCAGGTTCAGAAGAACCTAGTGGCGTCCCAGAGCATACAAAAGACTCAGGCAGATAGAAGACATTCTGCTAACCCCTTGTTTGTGGTCGGGGATCTGGTGTGGCTATCTTCTAAAAATTTGCGCCTTAAAGTCCCATCCAAAAAATTTGCTCCCCGATATATAGGGCCGTACAAGGTCATTGAAGTCTTTAACTCTGTCTCCTTCCAACTGGAGTTACACCCGTCTTTTCGAGTACACAACGTGTTTCATGCCTCCCTCCTTAAACGCTGCTCCCCGTCCTTGGCTCCCTCGAGGAAACCTCCGGTCCCTGTTCTCACCCCTGAAGGGGTAGAATTCGAGGTGGCCAAGATTGTGGACAGCAGGATGGTCCAAGGCTCCCTCCAGTACCTGGTCCATTGGAGAGCATACGGGCCTGAGGAGAGGACTTGGGTACCCGCCCGGGATGTTCACGCTGGGGTATTGCTCAGGAGGATCCATCTTCGCTTCCCCAATAAGCCAGGTCCACCTAGAAAGGGTCCAGGGGCCCCTCTTAAAAGGGGGGGTACTGTAAAGGATCTGCCAGACTCAGCTTCTGTGTCGACGCCCATGGGTAATCAGTCTGCACCTGCTCCTAAGTCTGAGAGAGTGACACGATCTTCTACCAATCAGGCTGGGAGGCTGAGGAGTGGGAGAGCCTATCACAGCCTGGCCAGACGGAGCTAGCTCCCGCCCTCTGTCTATTTATACCTGCATTTCCTGCTCCTCCTTTGCCTGTGATTCTTTTCTGTTTCCTGGCTATGCTGCTCCTGCTATGATTATTGACCTTGCTTCATTTTTCACCCTGGCTTTACTGACTACGCTCGTGCTCTGCGATTTGTACCTCGTGCACTCCTGGTTTGACTCGACTCGTTCACTACTCTTGTTGCTCACTGTGTTGCCGTGGGCAACTGCCCCATTTCCCTTAGCTTCTGTGTACCCTTGTCTGTTTGTCTGTCAAAGCTCAGTACAAAGCTCAGTACATAAATACAGCACTAGAACAAAGCTCAGTACATGTATACATCCTTAGAACCAAGCTAAGTACATATATACAGCACCAGAACAAAGCTCAGTACATAAGTACAGCCCCAGATCCAAGCTCCGTACATATATACAGTACCAGAACAAAGCTCAGTACTTAAATACAGAATCAGAACCAAGATCAGTACATATCTACAGCAACAGAATAAAGCTCAGTACATATATACAGCACCTGAACAATGCTCAGTACATATATACAGCCACAGAACCAAGCTCAGTACATATATACAGCCCCAGAACCAAGCTCAGTACATCTATACAACACCAGAAAAAAAACAGCACAATTTAGTGCAACCCCTGCCGTATAGGTTTGTACTGCGTAAAACTACAGCTACCAGCATGGTCTGAACAATGGTAAGAATATGCTGGGGGATGCTGTTTCACAAAAAAAAAAAATCATACCACCCATCATCTCGCTGCAGATCATACAGTGACAACAGTACTGATTAGAGGCAGAATAAACATTTACATTAAGTGACTCACCGGTGACGTCCCAGATTCTAGTTATTTTTCTCTTTTTCTCTTCTCCCTCCAGTCCAGACCTTTATGATGGATTTCTCCCGGCCACGACCCATTTCTGTAGTTTTGTCTTCAGCTTCTCACTTTTATAACATTTCTGCACCTATAAACAACCATAAAATTCTCAACACCTCTAAATATAATAGCGCCATACACTGCACCTCTAACTATAATAGTGCCATACACTGTGTCCCTGATTATAATAGTACCATACACTGTGTCACACACACACCATGCCCCCTATAAATAGTGCCCCCTATAGCCCCCTGTAGATAGTGACCCCCATAGAGCCTCTGTAGATAGTACCCCACATACAGCCCTCTGTAGATAGTGCCCACATATGGACTCCAGAGCTGCAAGGCAATAGTGCTAACCACTGAGCCACTGTGCTGCCCTACATATAGCTTCTTATAGCTCCCCCTTCATATAGCTGCCTATAGATATTGCCCCACATATAGCCCACCCCTGTAGATAGTGCCTCACATATAGCCCACCCCTGTAGACAGTGCCCTACATATAGCCCCCTGTAGATAGTGCCCCACAGATAACCCACCCCTGTATAGAGTGTCCTACATATAGCCCACTCCTGTAGATAGTGCCCTTCAAATAGCTCCCCCTATAGATAGTGCTCCACATATAGCCCACCTCGGTAGATAGTGCCTCACATATAGCTTCCCCTGTATATAGGATCTACATATAGCCCCCTGTAGATAGTACCCCACAGGTAACCTATCCCTGTATATAGTGTCCCACATATAGCCCTCATCTCTGACGGCTCTCATCTCTACCCTTACCAAGAAGGGTGTGAACGCCAAGGTGTGGACTCCAGAGGCAGTGTCCGCATTCATTAGCCTCAATAAAGCCTTCATTTCAGCCTCGATCCTCCACCATCCTGACGTATCTCGGCAGTTCTCATTGGAGGTGGACGCTTCCTCTGTTGGTGCAGGTGCACTTCTGTTCCAGAGGAGCTCCAAAGGAAAGGCAGTAGTATGTGGCTACTACTCAAGACTTTTTTCTTCTGCTGAGTGCAATTACTCTATTGGAGATCGGGAGCTACTGGCAAACAAATTGGCTCTGGAAGAGTGGAGACATCTTCTAGATGGCGCAGCTCACCCCATCTTGGTCTACACCGACCACAAGAACCTTACCTACCTCCAGTCCACTCAATGACTAAATCCCCGTCAAGCCAGGTGGTCGCTGTTCTTCACCCGTTTCCAGTTTGTGCTCCACTACCGTCCCGCTGACAAGAATGTGAGGGTCGATGCCCTGTCCAGATCGTTTGAGACGGAAGACCCGGTGGCGTCCCTTCAGACTATCATAGACCCGTCCTGCATTGTCACTGCTAATCCTCTGCAGGTTAGAGACATCCCCACGGGGAGGACTTTTGCTCGGTTGGTGGATAGGAGAAGAATTCTCAGCTGGGAACACGTTTCTAAACTGGCTGGGCACGCTGGTGTCCATAAAACCCGAGACCTGATTGCTCGTCACTTCTGGTGGCCAACGCTACCTAAAGATGTTCTGGACTTTGTCTCTTCTTGCACGGTGTGTGCTTCTAACAAAGTTACTCACTCCAACCCTGTCGGCCTGCTTCAACCTCTGCCTGTACCCAATGCTCCCTGGCAGCACATTGCGATGGACTTTGTCACCGACCTCCCCCCCCCCTGCAGGATGCAACACTGTCTGGGTGGTGGTGGTGGACCGATTCTCTAAGATGGCACATTTTATCCCGCTGACCGGCCTACCTTCTACTCCCCGACTGGCGAGTCTCTTAATTCAATACATCTTTCGCTTGCATGGCGTGCCTCTTCACATTGTGCCCGACCGGGGGGGGGGGGGGGGTTCAGTTTACCTCAAAGTTCTGGAGAGCCCTCTGTAAACTCCTGGATGTGAGATTGGACTTTTCCTCAGCCTATCACCCCCAGTCCAATGGGCAAGTTGAAAGGATCAACCAGATCATGAAGAATTATCTCCGCCACTTCATCTCTTTACAGCACGATAACTGGGTACAACTTCTTCCATGGGCCGAGTTCTCGTACAACAACCACACAAGTAAATCCACCACTTCCACTCCATTTCACATTGTGTACAGTCAACATCCCAGAGTCCCTCTTCCAGTGTCGACTACATCTCAGGTAGCCGCTGCTGACTCTGTATTTGGGGACTTTCTGCAAATCTCGCAACAGACCCGGTCCTCTATTTTGCTGGCAGTCGATCGCATGAAGCAAAAGGCAGATACAAAGAGAAGAGAGCCGCCTCAGTATCTTCTGGGTACCAAAGTCTGGCTATCCTCTCGGAACATTCGTTTGAAGGTGCCTTCATACAAGTTTGCTCCCAGGTTCCTTGGTCCTTTCGAAATTCTGCAACAAATAAACCCCGTCTCCTATCAGCTGTGGCTGCCTCCTACCCTCAGAATCCCCAACTCCTTTCATGTGTCCCTCCTGAAACCAGTCGTCCTGAACCGCTACAGCAAGACTTCTAGTACCACAGTTGCTCCCAGCGGTTCTTCTGATGTGTTCGAGGTGAGGGAGATCCTGGACTGCAAAAGGGTATGAGGAAGGACTTTCTATTTGGTGGACTGGAGAGGGTTTGGTCCTGAGGAGAGGTCCTGGGAGTCGGAAGAGAATCTCAGTGCTTCTGCTCTCATTAAAAAATTCCTCTCTCGCTCTGGCCCCAAGAAGAGGGGGCGTAACAGGGGGGATACTGTAGCGTCCATGGCAATGGGCCATCGGGTTTGCTCACCTTCCGACGCCCGCAGCCCTTCTGATCCTTACCTGAGCGTTGTTAGTTTTCCCAAGTCTGTCTTGCAAATGGTCCCTTAGTGTTTCCCGCTCCAGTTGTTACCCATGCCCTGTTACCTGTTCCTGTATGCCGTGCTGTTCTTGTTCCTGTGCCTACTAGTGTCAGAGTCGTGTCTACTGCACCTGCTGTCGTTGCCACGTCCAGTGTCTTCTGCCATGTCCAGTGTCTTCTGCCTCGTCCAGTGTCTTCTGCCACATCGGATACTGCCCCCCACGTCTGGCGCTACCTGCTGAACCGACCGCCATCTGTGCTGAAGCCACAGCCACTGTCTGGACTAGTTCAGGTACCCAAATGTTACTAACTACTATAGACTTACGTATAGACTGTGACCTGGTCAGCTGCCTCTCCGCTATGGCGGAGCGGCCTAGTGGGTCCACATACCCTGTGACCGTGACAATGAGCAGCGAACGACTGCAGCTCAGTTTTGATTTTAGTTAGCGCCTGTTCATGTTTGGCTTCAGAGCGCTGTATCAATAATTGCATATCTTGCCTAGTAGGCAGTAGACTTAACATCTTCAGGATTTCCTGATGAGAGGAAGAGGCCGGGCAGAGTGAGGGCCAGGGTCAATCGAGGCTGACATGGAGGAGCTCATTGAGGCCATTGATAGTGCTGGAGACACTGCCCTGAGTATAGGGGGTGCGAAGGGAAGTCAGAGGAGCCCAACAAATCCAAAAGTAACTCTCCATGTGGAGAGAAGATGGAGGCCAGATTGAGTGAAGAGGAGTTAATGGCAGGCAGGGCATGTACTGCATACCCGAGCATTGGTTGCAGGAGGAGGCTTAGCGGCAGAATGCAGAGCATCTGCAGCAGCCAGGCTCCCTTCAGCAGGGATTTTTCATCCTGTGTATGCAGGGCTGCGGGCACCATGTCGGATCCGGCCTCGGGGCCCACCTGAGGCTGTGAGGGCCGAAAATAGCGAGATAGCTGCTGCTCAGGCGGCGGGACAGATGTGTCCTGCTTCTTCCCCCTGAAATCCATGTCAGAACGGCAGGCAGGAGAGGTAAGGATGGGTAAAGACCGGGCTGTTTAGCGGCTCTTGGTCTGGGAGCAGAGAAAGAAGCTGCTTCACGGCACCATGCTCAAGCCACGTCCCTTGGAATGATTTTAAACCTCCTTCCTTGAGGATCTGCCCCAACTTATTTATCCGTCTCTGTTTCCAAAATGTATACTCCGTATTGAAATAATCATCTCCCATATTAGTATTCCCCCCATATTGGCCTGGTTCTAAAATATCCATCCGCATCAAATCACTTAGCTGCTTCTTTACATACCATAGTGTACATGTACAAGGAGGGAAGTTCATCCCTATATCTTCTCCCCAATCCGGATTCCAAGATTTCAATAATGTTATAATTCTGCTACATTGGAAATCTATATCCTAATGCCTGGACCGAAACACTTTCAATCTTCATATCAAGAATCTTTTTAACTTGGGCAGCCAAAAAATATTCTCTCATTGCTGGTATTGCCAAACCACCAGGATCAACTGGCTTTTTTAGCTGTTCAGGTTTGCATCAAGGACAGTTCCCTCTCCAAACCAATTCTGAAAATAAGCTGTCAATTGTTTTATGTATACTGTCAGCTAACCCAGGCTATTCATCAGGACATACAAAATTTTTGGTAATAGAATCATTTTGATCAGGGCTGCCCTCGCTGCCAACCCAACGTCTGAATTTTTTTCCATATCTGGACCTTTTCTCTTACATATTTCAGGAGTGGGGCTATGTTTAATTTATCAAACCATTTTATGTCCCTTGAAACATTTATCCCCAAATATTTAACCCCTTCCCGACATTTGACGTATGGCTACGTCATAGCCGGGTAGGGGAAGTATGGAGCAGGCTCACGGAGTGATCCCGCTCCATACAATGCGGGTGTAGGCTGTATGTTACAGTCGACACTTCACAGTAGCAAGCGGGTTCTCGCTCGAGCGCGATCCCTTCTCGTTTAATTAGTTAAATGCCGCGGTCAATAGCGACTGCGGCATTTAAATCGTTAGGAAGAGGGGGCGACCCCCTCTAGCAGCTCAATGCAATCACGGGGTGGCGATGGTTGCTATAGCAGCCTGGGGGTCTAATGAAGACCCCCAGGTCTGCCATCTTTGTGCTCCTATTAAGCCCTGCTTCTGGCAGGGCTTAATAGAAGCCTGTCAGAAAGACGATATACTGCAATACATTAGTATTGCAGTATATAGTGCAAATGATCCAACGATCGCTGGTTGAAGTCCCCTAGGGGGACTAATAAAAAAAAGTAAACATTTGTAAAATAAAGTTTTTTTTAAATATTAAAAGTAAAAAAAAAAACAACTTCCCATTTTCCCCCTAAAGCATTGTAAAAAAAGAAATAAACATAATTGGTATTGCCGCCTCCGTAAAAGTCTGAACTATTACAATATATCATTATTTAACCCGCACAGTGAACGCCGTAAAAAAAACAACTGTAAACTCCAGAATCGCTATTTTTTTTGTCACCTCATCTCCCACAAAAAAATGGAATAAAAAAGTGATCAAAACCTCGCATGTACCCCAAAATGGTAGCATTAAAAACTACAGCTTATCCCGCAAAAAATAAGCCCTCATACCACTTAATCGACGGAAAAATAAGAACATTATGGTTCTCAAAACTTGGCGGCACAAAATAAATTGTATTTTTTACTTGTAAAAGTAGTAAAACATAGAAAAAACAATATATATTTGGTATCGCCGTAATCGTATTGACCCACAGAATAAAGTTAATATGATGTTTTAATTGCACGGTGAATCCCGTAAAAACGACACGCAAAAAACAATAGAGGAATCTTTTTTTCCATATCTGGACCTTTTCTCTTACATATTTCAGGACTGGGGCTATGTTTAATTTATCAAACTCTTTTATGTCACTTGAAACATTTATCCCCAAATATTTAACCCCTTCCCGACATTTGACGTATGGCTACATCATAGCCAGGTAGGGGAAGAATGGAGCAGGCTCACGGAGTGTATGTTACAGTTGACACTTCACAGTAACAACCGGGATCTCGCTCGAGTTTAATTACTTAAATGCTGCGGTCAATAGCGACTGCGGCATTTAAATCGTTAGAAAGAGGGGGGCGACCCACTCTAGCAGCTCATTGTGCCCCCTGCAATGGAATCGCTGTTTTTTTCTACCCCACAAATAATTTTTTTCCTGTTTCCTAGTACATTATATGGCACAATAAATGTCACTACGAAAAACTACAACTCATCCCGCAAAAATCAAGGATTATTGGATTATAGGATTATATCAACGGAAAAATTAAAAAGTTATGGCTTTTGGAAGGTGGGGAGAAAAAATGAAAATGAAAATCTGAAAATGTTTTTTCGACAGGAAGGGGTTGAAGCGTTCATTTTTTTGTTAGTCTTTTTAACTGCCCACCCGGAATATGTTCCTTTCATAGATCGGTAACATACACCGTGTTCCAAATTATTATTCACATTGGATTTAAGTGTCATAAACATTTAATTATTAGTTTTTCAATTAAACTCATGGATGGTATTGTGTCTTAGGGCTCTTTGGATCATTGTAATCAATCTCAGACACCTGTGATAATTAGTTTGCCAGGTGTGCCCAATCAAAGGAAAACTACTTAAGAAGGACGTTCCACATTATTAAGCAGGCCACAGGTTTCAAGCAATATGGGAAAGAAAAAGGATCTCTCTGCTGCCGAAAAGCGTGAAATAGTGCAATACCTTGGACAAGGTATGAAAACATTGGATATTTCAAGAAACTTAAGCGTGATCATCGTACTGTGAAAAGATTTGTGGTTGATTCAGAGCACTGACTGGTTCGTTCAGATAAAGGCATAATGAGGAAGGTTTCTGCCAGACAAATTAATAGGATTAGGAGAGCAGCTGTTAAAATGCCATTGCAAAGCTGCAAACAGGTATTTGAAGCCGCTGGTGTCTCTGGAGTTAAGAAAGATCTGTCTAATGAGGCATTGGACAAACTGAACACTGATCTTGATAAAGAGTTTCAGAAATGGGAACAAGATGTTTGTACCACAAAAGCAACTAAATTTCAAAAAGACACAAATGACTTTCTGCAAAATAGAGTTTATAAGTGGCGACGAAAACGGTCACACTCGCTCTCCCGTTCAAGATCAGGTTCGGTTTCTTCTTTGGCCTCTAACGACGAGCCCATAAGAGATAGACGTAATATAGATGTATCTCAGAACTTTCAAGAATCAACTTTCCCAAGAAGGAATAGGGAAAGACAAGCGACTAAACGCAAAACTACATCTACATTCCAAGGAGGGAAGAAATATAAAAATACTCTTGAGGTAATTAATTTGTCTTCGCATGTCCTCTCTGACACACAGCACTATATTTTAAGTAAAGGATTAACCTTCTCCCCGAGTAACCCCTTAGATTATTTTACAGCACTAAAAGATCTGCATCTGTTTTCACGCAAATTGATCCTTAAAAAACTACATAGCAGGGGCGAAGCAGATCTGGGACTGAATAGTGATATGGAGCGAGAAACACTACTAGCCCTAGAGGATCTTTTGCGGGAACAAAATTCTGAACAAGGTACGTTCCCACGGTCAATACTACCTCGCTCAACAAGGCTTCCCCCTTTGACCATCTGCCCACAAGTCGAGATCTTCACGAGGTTGGTGATGAATGATTTTAAAACGATCTCGACTAAGAAGCAATATGATAATCTTACAGCATCTCAAAGAAGTGCTTTAAAAGAACTACAGTCGTATGATGACGTTGTATATAAGGCAGCGGACAAAGGGGGCAACATCGTTATTTGGCCCGTTACTCTATATGAAAAAGAGGTCTTTAGGCAACTTAGAGACAAACAAACGTACTCCAAACTGACACATAATCCAGTGGGGACTTTCTCCTCTGAATTGGGGAAAATTCTGAATTTGGCTGTGGAGAAGGGGATAATTCCTAAGAACATATGTGAAGGTTTTACCGTCACTTGTCCCAAGATTCCAACTTTCTACCTATTGCCGAAGGTCCATAAAAATTTAACAAACCCCCCCGGAAGACCAATTGTGTCAGGAATTGGAGGATTATGCAAGCCAATATGCAAATTTATCGACTATTATTTAAGACCTATGGTCGAATGCCTACCCTCTTATATAAAAGACACTACGGATGTACTCACCCGTATTGATGAGATCATTTTGGAACCCGATATGCTTCTAGTGACAGCTGATGTAGAGTCTCTCTACACCTGTATTAGACACAAAGATGGAATTGCAGTGGTCCGCCTCTTCCTGGGAATGGGCAACTGGGACAGCCAAACATGCAACTTAATTGTTGAGCTGTTGGAATACATCCTGACTCACAACTTGTTTGTGTTTAGGGACACGTTCTATCTGCAGAAACAAGGCACTGCCATGGGGGCGGCGTACGCGCCGTCATATGCGAACCTGTTTCTTGGAGCTTGGGAGAGACAGGTTCTGCATGGTGGCGGCGGCCACGCCGTGGACCATGTGCAGTGCTGGTTACGTTACATCGATGATCTATTGATTATTTGGCAGGGGACTGAGGTACAACTTTCAAGGTTCATGCAGGAATTAAATATCAATGATTACAACATCAAACTTACGTATGTATCTGACAGACATAAAGTCAATTTTCTGGACATATCCATTGAGGTGGATACCAATGGGGTGCTACAGACGGATGTGTTCAGAAAAGAGACGTCTACGAATTCTTTGTTACATGCTACGTCGGCACACATACAATCTACTTTTAAGGCTGTTCCAGTTGGACAATTTCTCAGGATGAGGCGGATCTGTTCCTCAGAGACCAAATTTGAGACTCAAGCTAAGGATCTAAAATTTAGATTCCAGGAAAGAGGGTACAGCCAAAGATGCATTAAAAATGGCTACAGACGAGCCAAAAAAACTGACAGGAAAACCTTGTTACATCCGGCAAGGGCTGAGAGAAAGCTGAAGGACAATAATGTTGTCCGGTTCATATCAACTTTCAATAGTCAATGGCAAGTGATGCGGTCAATTTTGCAAAAACATTGGCCTGTATTACAGATGGAACAGGCCTTTTTGACCATACTGCCAGCAAGTCCTCAGATGATGGCAAGGAGATGTAGGAATTTGAAGGATATCCTCATTAAAAGTCACTATGTCCCAAAGCAATTATGTCCCTTTTCAACTAGAGGTCCCACCAAGGGGTGTTATCCTTGTGGTGACTGTAGGGCCTGTGCAAATATAGTTCGCACAACCACTTTTGAATCAACAGGAGGGGAACGAACTTTTAAGATCTTGGAATATATATCTTGTAGCACTACCTTTGTGGTTTATTATGCCACTTGTAGTTGTTCCAAGATCTACGTGGGCCTAACAAGTAGACAATTAAGAATTCGTGTCCGGGAACATGTTAGGGACATCGTGGCTGCAAAAGGTATCGAGGATCTAACACTTTTAAAAACCATCCCTAAACATTTCAAATTATGTCATGGGGGGACCTCAAAAGCTTTAGGGTTAGGGGAATCGATAGGGTGCACTGGGGAGTCAGAGGTGGAGATGCAAAGACATTTGTCACGATGCGGGGTGTGGACCCACTGGGCATACCGCGTAGCGGGGATGGCAGCTGGCTAAACCGGAAAGTACACAGTTCAATGGTTCAGCGAGAGTACCTGAGGTAATCGTAGGCAGTGGCGAGGCGGACACATCCAGAACCAGGCGGTGGGAAGTCGTTCGGTGAGGCGTAGCAGGGTAGCGTAGACTGTAGCACAGCACGGTAGGTAGCACAGCACGGCTATAGCACTAGGTAGCACGGAAACAGGATACGGGATACAGGAGCAAGGTACACTGGGAGGCTAGAAGACACTGGGAGACCATAAGCAAGACGAACAACGGGAAAACTAACAACGCTCTGGCAAAGGGCAAGAGGGCAGAGCCCTTTTTATAGCCCAGGGCATCCTGGGCCAGATTGCAGTTTTTTGGAAAAACGCGCGCACTGGCCCCTTAAGGCCGTGCACGCGCGGGCGCGCGTACACGCCGGAGACACTCGGAATCCGGAAGAGAGTGCCGGCGCCTGACTGGGGGACGACGCTGCAGGCAGGTAAGCTGTCCATGGCCACGGCCGTCGGGGTTAACCACCGATCGACGGGCCGTGGCCATAGACGTTACAGTATCCCCCCTCTTACGCACCCTCTTCTTGGGACCAGAGCAAGAGAGAAACTTCCTCACGAGGACAGGGGCATCGATGTTCTCCTCTGGCTCCCAAGACCTCTCTTCTGGGCCGAACCCCCTCCAGTCCACCAAATAAAATGTCCTTCCTCCCACCTTCTTGGTAGCCAGAATCTCCTTTACCTTGAAAGTCCCAGATGGGCCGCCAGGAACCACTGTGGGACTAGGAGTCCTGGAGTAGCGGTTCAGGACCACCGGTTTTAGCAGGGAGACGTGAAAGGAGTTAGGAATCCTGAGAGTGGGGGGGAACCGCAGCTTGTAGGATACCGGGTTAATTTGTAGCAGGACTTCAAAGGGACCAAGGAACCTCGGGGCAAATTTGCATGACGGCACCTTCAGCCGGATATTCCTAGAAGACAGCCAGACTTTAGTCCCTGGAAGGAACTGCGGAGGCACCCGTCTTCTTGTATCTGCCTTTCTCTTCATGCGGTCCACCGCCAAGAGGATAGAAGATCGGGTCTGTTGCCATATCTGTAGAAAGTCCCTGAAGGTGAAGTCGGCTGCAGACACCTGGGACATTGTAGAAACAGGAAGAGGTATACGAGGATGTTGGCCGTAGACGATGAAAAATGGACTGGATGTGGTCGACTCACTGGTGTGGTTGTTATAGGAGAACTCTGCCCACGGGAGCAACTGCACCCAATCATCATGGCGCCTGGACACAAAGTGACGTAGGTATAGTTCTCCATAATCTGGTTAACTCTCTCGACTTGCCCGTTGGACTGGGGATGATAGGCCGAAGAGAAGTCCAATTTCACACCAAGGAGCCCGCAGAGTGCTCTCCAAAACTTCGAGGTGAACTCGACACCTCTGTCCGAGACAATATGCAGGGGCAATCCGTGCAGACGGAAGATGTGCTGTATGAAGAGGTCAGCCAATCGCGTAGCAGACGGCAGAGCGGTCAACGGGATGAAGTGAGCCATCTTGGAAAATCGATCCACCACCACCCAGATCACACTGCAACTCGCAGAAGGAGGAAGATCCGTGCCGAAGTCCATAGCGACATGTTGCCACGGGGCAACGGGCACAGGCAGTGGTTGGAGCAGGCCCGCAGGTCTGGAGTGAGCAACTTTATTTGCTGCACAGACTGTGCAAGAGGAGACAAAGTCCATGACATCTTTGGGCAGCGTGGGCCACCAGAACTGACGGGTGATTAGATCTTGGGTCTTACGAGCACCCGCGTGACCTGCCAGCTTAGAGCTGTGACCCCAGCGAAGAATTCTTCCTCGGTCAACCAGACGCACAAAAGTCCTACCCGGAGGAATGTCTCTGACTTGCAGGGGATTCACAGAGAAGATACAGGATGGGTCAATGATATTCTGTGGAGATTCCATGGCGTCCTCGGTTTCGAAAGATCTAGACAAGGCATCGGCCCTCACATTCTTGTCGGCGGGACGGTAGTGGAGTTCGAACCGGAACCGAGCAAAGAACAACGACCACCTGGCTTGACGAGGATTCAACCGCTGGCCCGTCTGTAGGTAGGTCAAATTCTTGTGATCCATGAAGATCAGGATAGGATGAACCGCGCCTTCCAGTAGGTGTCTCCACTCCTGCAGAGCCAGTTTGATGGCCAGTAACTCCCGGTCCCCAATCGAGTAGTTACACTCTGCGGGAGAAAACAGCTTGGAATAGTAGCCACATACCACGCCCTTGGCTTTTGGTCTTTTCTGGAACAACAGTGCACCAGCACCCACCGAGGAGGCGTCCACCTCTAACGAAAACTGTAAGGATACGTCCGGATAGTGCAGAATGGAGGCAGATGTGAAGGCTTTCTTTAAGGATTAAATGCGGCTTCAGCCTCCGGGATCCACATCTTGGCATTCATACCTTTCTTAGTGAGGGTGGAGATAGGTGCTGCCAAAGATGAGAAGTTGGGGATGAAGAGTCGGTAGAAGTTTTCGAATCCTAGAAAGCGTTGGATGGCCCTTAAGCCTTGGGGGCATGGCCACTCCAGGACGGCCTTTACCTTCTGGGGATCCATCTTGAGACCCTGATCTGAGATAATATAGCCCAGGAAGGATAGAGACTTCTTCTCTAACACACACTTCTCCAACTTGGCGTAAAGTCGATTCTCTCTTAGACGGAGCAACACCTGGCGGACATGACTTTGATGAGTTACTGGGTCTGGGGAAAAAATCAGAATGTCATCGAGATACACCACAACACAAACATACAGGAGATCACGAAAAATGTCATTGACAAATTCTTGAAATACTGCGGGAGCGTTACACAGGCCGAAGGGCATGACTAAGTATTCGTAATGCCCATCACGAGTATTAAAGGCAGTCTTCCACTCGTCACCTCGACGAATCCGGATCAGATTATAGGCCCCCCGCAGGTCCAGTTTATAAAAAAATTTTGCCCCCCGTATGCGATCAAACAGTTCAGAAATTAAAGGCAGAGGATACCTTTTCTTCACCGTGATCTGGTTTAGGCCTCGGTAGTCGATGCAAGGTCGTAATGATCCATCTTTCTTTTTAACAAAGAAGAACCCTGCTCCGGCCGGGGATGAAGATTTACGAATGAAACCCCTCTCCAGGTTCTCCTTGATGTAAGCCGACATGGACTGGGTCTCTGGCAAGGAGAGAGGGTACACTCTACCACGAGGAGGAGATGATTCCGGAACCAGGTCGATCGGGCAGTCATATGCCCGGTGTGGCGGCAAGGTCTCGGCCTCCTTTTTATTGAAGACATCGCCGAACATGGAGAAACAGAGGGGCAAACCTGCCAACGACTGAAGAGGAGCGGGCTGTGGCGACTGGATGTGACTCAGACAGCGGTCAAGACACTTCGGGCCCCACTGGAGAACCTCTCCAGAGTTCCAATCCAGGACGGGGGCGTGCAGACGAAGCCAAGGCAACCCCAGCAGCGCGGGGTTGACGCCCTTGGACAGGACGAACAGAAGATGATCTCAGCATGAAGGGCTCCCACTTGGAGTTTGAACGGCTTGGTTATGGACACAACTGGGTCTGGTAATGGCAGTCCATCCACCGAGGCAACGATCAGCGGCCTTTCAAGCGGGATAGTGGGCAACTGTAGGAGATCCACAAGATCCTGGCAGATGAAGTTGGCTGCAGAGCCGGAGTCCAGATATGCGGAGACCTGATGGGACCTCTCGCCAGCAATGATGGTTACAGGGATAAATAGTTTGGAGGAGAGTTCTTGCTTTAATGTGTTGACGCCCAAGGTTGTCTCTCCAACCAAGCCTAGGCGCTGGGGTTTTTTGGCTTGTGAGGACACAGACGCACGACGTGGCCAGCGAGGCCGCAATATAAGCACAGTCCAGAGGTGCGCCTGCGCTGTTTCTCCTGGACCGATAATTTTAGTCGGTCAACTTGCATCGGAACCTCGGGCAAAGCGATAGAAGCAGGCAAGAGGGGTTGCTAAAAGTTGGGCGCCAGTCTAGGACGCCGGCACTCCTGACGAACCTCATAGGATCTCTCCCTCAGCCTTATGTCAACCCGAGTGGCAAGCAGAATCAAGTCGTCCAACGCAGGAAGCAGGTCTCGAGCAGCCAGTTCGTCCTTGATCTCGGGCGACAGGCCATGCCAATAGGATGCCACGAATGCCTCATTGTTCCAGGATAGCTCTCCTGCCAGAGTCCGGAACTGAATAGTATACTTGCCCACGGAGTTGTCCTCTTGGCGAAGGTTGAAGATGGCGGTGGCGGCTGATGAGACTCGCCCTGGCTCCTCAAAAATGGTTCGGAATATTCGTGCGAACTCCTGGAAGTCTCGGGTCTCGGGTCCCTGACGTTCCCAGATCGGGTTAGCCCATGCCAGGGCCTTGCCGGTCAGGAGGGAGATGATAAATGCGATCTTGGCTCCATCTGACGGAAATGCCCGAGAGTGCAGGGTAAAATGAATGTGGCATTGGTTCAGGAACCCCCGACAAGCACTGGCGTCTCCATCGAACCGAGAGGGCAATGGCAGCGAGAACCGAGGGTCCGTACAGGAACTGCCAGGAGGAGCAACAGGAATGTCGGCTTGAGGAACTTGCATAGAAGCAGGAATGGAGGCAACTAGCGTCCCTAGCTGCTGCGCCATAGAGTCCACGGCCACGAGGAGCTGGTCCTGCCTAGCTCGGAGATCCAGCAGATCCGCCTGCATGGCTTGGGAGGGTGTCAAGCCCTTGAATTGGCCAGCGGGGTCCATGGCCAGAGCGTACTGTCACGATGCGGGGTGTGGACCCACTGGGCCGTACCGCGTAGCGGGGATGGCAGCTGGCCAAACCGGAAAGTACACAGTTCAATGGTTCAGCGAGAGTACCTGAGGCAATCGTAGGCAGTGGCGAGGCGGACACGTCCAGAACCAGGCGGTGGGAAGTCGTTCGGTGAGGCGTAGCAGGGTAGCGTAGACTGTAGCACCGCACGGTAGGTAGCACAGCACGGCTATAGCACTAGGTAGCACGGAAACGGGATACGGGATACAGGAGCAAGGTACACTGGGAGGCTGGAAGACACTGGGAGACCATAAGCAAGATGAACAACGGGAAAACTAACAACGCTCTGGCAAAGGGCAAGAGGGCAGAGCCCTTTTTATAGCCCAGGGCATCCTGGGCCAGATTGCAATTTCTTGGAAAAACACGCGCACTGGCACTTTAAGGCAGTGCACGTGCGGGCGCGCGTACCCGCCGGAGACACTCGGAATCCGGAAGAGAGTGCCGGCGCCTGACTGGGGGACGACGTTGCAGGCAGGTAAGCTGTCCATGGCCACGGCCGTCGGGGTTAACGACCGATCGACGGGCCGTGGCCATAGACGTTACAACATTGTTGGCCCAAAAGGAATGTAGATGGATTACGACTTTGGGCACAATGACCCCTTTGGGTCTTAATGAAAAATTAAGTTTTGCAGCCTTCCTTTAATGTCTCTGCCTATTTTATTATTTCAATGTTTTTTTAGTATTGATAATAAAGTGTTTTTCTGTTTCCATTTATGATTATACCTAGATTTGGATACCTCTTTAGCTTGATACCATTTGGCCTTTATGAATATATATCTGCGTTACCAACATTGACTCAGGGATGAGTCAGAAAAGATCTTGGCGATATATTTATTATATTTTTCCCTTTCCATTTTAATGTTTCTTACTATGTAATCTACGTATGTCTATTTATGTCTTGTTGATATATGTAATTTATAATAATGGCTGTAAGTCACTAGTGTGGCAGTTATTTCACCAATTTTGGTGTATTTATTTATTACTTTATTATTATAAAAAAAATTTGATGACTATTATTATTTTATAATTACTAATATGTATATGTATATTTAACACTTCTTGTGCCTCTTCCCCTTTTTTTCTTTTTTCTTTTCTTGGCACCGTAACTATTTATTTTTGCGTACTATGTATCACCTTAATCACATTTTTGTATGTATTGGTAAATTGATCACTTGGTATTTGTATATTAATTACAATGTAATATTGTGTTTTTATTTTAGACACATATTTTTAGATATAAAATTATATTATTTTTTGGTTATTTATGTGTATTATATACACTCTTTTTCACATTCTGCCACTCTTTATAATTTATTCACCTATAATTCTTACTTTTAGCTATTTTCATTATATCCACAAGAGCACACTAACATACAATTTATTGAATTTGCGAGTTTAATTACAAATGTAAAACATTGACTGTATTATTTAATTAGAGGGGGTTTTATAAATTTGATATAACTACGCCTTGTATTGATGCCGGGGTGCGCATGAGCTGTGATGTGGGGGGCGAGCCTCCTCCGTCGGCCGTCAACTATTGCTCTATGCGCCTGCGTTTTCTCCCTGGTGACGCGTCTTGGGATTCAAGCATGCGCTGATGAGCAATGACGTCAGGCGATGCAGTTCTCGCGTCTCCCTGCTTAATCACGCGCATGCGCCGCGATGACCGGCACTGATTGGCCAACAATAGACCACATGACCACCAGGGTTTAGGATTTAAATGAGGTTCCGATATGGAAACAATACCCCTTGAGGAAGCAACACGCGAAACATTATCCACTGGGTCATATTACTACGCTACGGTCTTGTCAGGTTTCACATACAGTCACTGTACTGTTTATGCTTACCAGGTGTAAGCTCTTATTTAAAAGCTCTTCACTTTTCTTTTTTTTTTTTTTTCTGTCCTGTCCTGACATATACCTATCTATATGGATATATTCCTTATATGGGATACAATAAAAAGTGATTGCTTATGCCATATACTCTCTGTACATAACTTTGAATTAATGTTCATTCATTCTTTGATCCAGTTATTTACTTGTTTTAGATTCTCATGTTTTGATCAATAAAAAATTTCTATTTTGCTAATATTTGACATTTTTGGACTCTTTTTCTCTAGTTTATATAAATACCTTGGACAAGGCATGAAAACATTGGATATTTCAAGAAACTTAAGCGTGATCATCGTACTGTGAAAAGATTTGTGGCTGATTCAGAGCACTGACGGGTTAGTTCAGATAAAGGCATAATGAGGAAGGTTTCTGCCAGACAAATTAATTGGATTAGGAGAGCAGCTGCTAAAATGCCATTGCAAAGCAGCAAACAGGTATTTGAAGCCGCTGGTGCCTCTGGAGTCCCGCGAACCTCAAGGTGTAGGATCCTCCAGAGGTTTGCAAGTGTGCATAAAGCTATTATTCAGCCACCCCTAAACAATGCTCACAAGCTGAAACGGTTGCAGTGGGCTCAGAAATACATGAAGACTAATTTTCAAACCGTGTTGTTTACTGTTGAGTGCCGTGCAACCCTGTAGGGTCCAGATGGATGGAGTAGTGGATGGTTGGTGAATGGCCACCATGTCCCAACAAGGCTGCGACGTCAGCAAGGAGGTGGCGGAGTCATGTTTTGGGCTGGAATTATGGGGAGAGAGCTGGTAGGCCCCTTTATGGTCCCTGACGGTGTGAAAATGACCTCTGCAAAGTACGTAGAGTTTATGACTGACCACTTTCTTCCATGGTACAAAAAGAAGAACCGTGCCTTCCGTAGCAAAATTATCTTCATGCATGACAATGCACCATCTCATGCTGCAAAGAATACCTCTGTGTCATTGGCTGTTATGGGCATAAAAGGAGAGAAACTCTTGGTATGGCCCCCATGTTCCCCTGACCTCAACCCTATTGAGAACCTTTGGAGCATCCTCAAGCAAAATATCTATGAGGGTGGGAGGCAGCTCACATCAAAACAGAAGCTCTGGGAGGATATTCTGACATCCTGCAAAGATATTCAAGCAGAAACTCTCCAAATACTCACAAATTCAATGGATTCAAGAATTGTGAAGGTGATATCAAAGAAGGGGTCCTATGTTAACATGTAACTTGGCCTGCTAAGTTTTTGTTTTTTGATTGAAAGAGCTTTTGATTTCTGTAAATATGACCTCCTGATGCTGCAAATTCAACAAATGACCATTTTAGTTCTCTTTACAACCTTTAAAATGTTTTGATCTCTGTTGTGCATAATAATTTGAAACAGTGCATTTTGAGTTTTTTACTTCTAAAAAAAAATCTGTTATCATTAGGAGATTTGTTCAATAAAATTTGCATTATACTCCAACGGTTGATGGCTTGAAGATTATACTGATTGTCATTTGCATCGACTATTTAGGAAAATCAGCGAAAAATAAGATTTGCATAATAATTTGGAACGCAGTGTAGATGATTTTCCCCAGTTAATCCCAATGCCTGATATTCCGCCAAATTCATCAAACACCTTAAAGACAATACGAATAGAAGCATGAGTACCCATAAACAATATAACATCATCAGCAAACAATGCTATTTTTTCTTCCTCCCTTCCGTACTTATAACCCACTTTTTCCGGACATTTTCTTATATAGTTTGCCAAAGGCTCAACTACTAGGTCAAAGAGCACGGACGACAGGGGACAACCTTGTCTGGTTCCTCTATCAACCTGAAGTGGATCAGATACTATCCCATTTAGAAGTATTCTTGACATTGGTCCATTGTATAACAGTTTTATTCCGTTCAAAAGCTTCGGGCCTATTCCCATATATCTCAAAACATCCCACATAAATTCCCACTCAATAGAATCAAAGGCCTTGGCCGCGTCCAAAGATATTATTACTCTTTCCCCCGGGTTATCCGGCTCTAGTTGAATATTCTGATATAGTGTTGATAGATTATCCATTGTAGATCTACCCATCATAAATCCAGCCTGGTCTCTGTGGACTAAATCCCCCAGCACCGCTTTTAACCTTGTTGTCAGAACTATAGCCAAGATCTTAGCATCCGTATTCATTAACGAGATTGGTCTATAAGAATCCATGGACAACGAATCTTTTCCCTCCTTTGGAATGAGTATTATCATAGCTTCTCTCATAGACTCGGGTAATAGGCCAATCTCAAATGATTCCTCATAAGTAACTAACAGCTCTGGCAACATCATCTCATGGAGCTTTTTATATATCTCAAATGGGAATGAATCCAAACCTGTAGCCTTTCCATCCGGGGAAGCAATCAAGGCCTTTTCCAACTCCTCCATGGTAACTGGTGCTTCCAACCACGCTCTTTTTTCATCAGACAATGAAGACTGCCCCGCTCTCAACAAAAAAGCAACATTCTCTTCCATTGACCTTTTCCCACTTGAGAGATAGAAAGTTGCACTAATCCCACTGACTAACCTTTTCAATTAAAAAAAATGTGCCCTTCAAAGGTTTACATAGCCTTTAATATTGTAATTGATGATGATAAAAAGAAAGCTATTCCAGCGGCATCGCACTACACATATGATTTGATAAGGCATACAGTGAAATGTTTGGATGTTGTCCATGACAACCTATCAGTTCGCTGTGCAAGAAAGGGCAAAACTGGAATCTGATTGGTTGCCATGGGTAACAGTGCCTATATGTCTGCTCTAGAGATACTATGTCGTCGCCGTCGTCGTCCCTACCGTGCTTAGATTCTTACAGAACTGAAATCATGTACCCAGCGTCTACAAACAAGAAACAAAGAGACCAGTGACAGACGCAGCAATAAGGATCGTGTGAACAATACTTCATACAGTAGACTGGCTGTATGTGACAACATATCTGTAGTAAGGAGGACCCCTGCTGGCCGCGCGACGACACGACTCATCATTTATTTATCGTCCTCTATGGCTTTTTACTTCATATAAACATTAATATTAGAAAATAAAGTTTAAAAAAAACCTGTTGTAACAGCCACCCGTTCCTTGCAATGGCTACACCTTAGTAATGAAATGGCGATTGGCCCATATAGAGAGAACATCTAAGTGTAGTACCCAATAGTGTAGTGATTAAAACTTAGTGACCGCTACTTATGAAGTAATATCGAATAATTTTGTGTGGCCTGCTTTAAAAAGAAAAATGCCGAAAATATATGGCAGTTGTAAAAAAAAAAAAAATGTCCTTCGGACCGGAATCGAACCAGTGACCTAAGGATGACAGCACGTACTTCCACTACAGTCCTCCGCTCTACCATCTGAGCTACCGAAGGAACGCCTCTAGTGCCTCTCTCTACAGGGGATATCAGGGCATACGTCATCCACAATCAAAGGAACATTTTACGCAGTATGAAAAAAGACAAATGTCGGCTTTATCATTACGTAGGCTTTGTAGAATGGCCACTGACAGTCAAATTCACAAACTGATTTTAGCAAAAAAAAAATATCATCTAGAGAATGTAGACATAATATAATATGAACATGATATTTTACCTAGATTTATTGTTAGCATTTGTGTTTATATAAGTACTTTAGTGACATCTAGTGGCAGAATAATTACACTGCTGTTTCTAGGGCACACAGCGATGAAAGGTATTTGGGAATATATACACTTTATAACCAAAAGGTATATGGACACCCCTACTTGTTATTGAGTTCTGGTGTTTGAGTCACACCATGGCATGCCATTCTGTGTGGCACCAACCGTGAGCACACAGACAGGCTTGTCTGAATCCTGATAGTCAAAGGATAAATGCATCCTTCTGATACAGAGAATGGAGTGCCGTCAGGGTTGGTCATCTGAGGAGGGTTACACAGGGCTCATCATCAGGAAGGGGTGAGCGGGCGGGACCAGTCCCCAGTAGTAGTTTACTATCACTGTCCCGCGGCATTAAGGGGCCCATGTCGCACATAACATTTATGCCGGGCGGCACGGGCCCCCTCATGCCTGGTGGTGTCGCTAGCAGCAGGAGAGCCCCCGGTGCTAGTGACTGCCACATTCAACTGTATCTGCGTCCTCAGGACGTAGATCCAATTGAAGAGGCTACAGGCCATGTTAGGCCTGCAAGGGTCCCATCTCGGCATCTTGAGGCAGGTGCTAGGTGAGTACAATTTTTTTATATTTGTGGGGCTATGTGGCATAATCTACAAGAGGGGGCTGGTGCCATTATCTATAAGGGGCGGCTGTGTGACACTATCTACAAGGGGCTCTCATTGCATGCATAATGTGGCAATCTATTTGCCCTTATGTGGGGTTATATGGCAGCTGCCAGCCCTGGTCTTATCTTATCCCTTATCCTTCTGTGTATGGGTATCAGCCTGCGGCCCTCGGGCTGTCATTCTATTGCTTTGGTCTCCGGCTGCATTACAGCATCCGATTTGGTGCTATGTTTGGCTTGAGTTGCTACGGCCGCCTTTGGCTCCTCCCATGTAACTAGTGATGCTGTATGCATCGTTCCCGTTGGCCTGTTGGTCGCCAGGGGGCCGGCCGGATTAGATGGGCGTCTGCATTGACGCGTCGTTGTCTGATTGGTGCGGCCCTATCGTGCCCCGGCCAGAGAGGTGGGGCTTTGGATGCATAAGATCTCAGAGTGTTTTCGGCGCGCATTGGGACCGACATCAGATGTCTCATGCGCGCCGAGTTTGAAATATAAATAAAGACAGCATAACACATGCTAATCGGCCATTTATCAATAAAGATTCTTTAGACTAAGTGTACCCCTGAGGACGCTCCCCTATGTGGGCAGAAACGCGTTGGGTTAGTCAGTCTTATCATATCTGTGGCAGGCAAATCCATTTGAATATTTGCCAGCACACGTGGCAGGTTCTAATGTGCGTGGTGTGTGTTACATGTGAAGCATTTATATTTTGATGCTAAAGTGCATGTCATTCGCCTCGCAAGCTACTGTGTGCTATCCGGATTCGCTTGCCAACGCCTGTATCTCGATCACTTGGCAATCATTGCCCTACATGTTTTAATGATGAATTGTGTTTAATAAAAAAAATTTTAAACGTTTACACAGGCAGAATTATAATTTAATATTAGTAAACGTATACCTACAATACCTACATTTTGAATTCTATCTACAAGGGGGCTGTGAGTAGCATTCGGGTTTGAGCAGTGGCGGATTGAGTAGCTCATAGGCCCTGGGCTGTTACCCAAACTTGGGCCCCCCTTCTCCACCACCGCCCTGTTGCACCGTAACTATTGTCAACACTACCTTTTTGTGTGAGCATTAACAAATGGATGTTACGATTCCCCTTGTCAATGGTCTGTGTCCCTACATACTGACAGTCTCCAACCATCGCTGACTGTATCACGCTGTGCAGGGACACATCCTCCTGACAAGGGGAATGGTAACACCCATTTGTTTATCAGTCCTGGACTACACAAAGACTTTTTGTGAAATACAAGGATATAATAAACATGTCAGGAGAGGTGACAGATTCTCTATAAATCCAGTTGACGTCACAGCTGACGTCTTCTCAGATTCCAGTAGTTTTTATTCCCCTTTATGCGTGTAGATATTGCCACACAGCCCCCTGTAGATAGCTAATGCCCCTTGTAGATAGTGCCAAAATGCCCCCCTGTAGATAGCCCCACCCCCTGTAGATAGCACCACCCCCTTGTAGATAGCCCCACCCTCTGTAGATAGCGCCACACAGCCCCCTGTAGAAAGTGCCACACAGCCCCCCAGTAGATACAGCACACAGCCCCCCTGTAGATACCAAACATACACCCCCTCTAGAATGCGACAGCCCCCTGTAGTTAGTATCACACTTACCTGTCCCCGTTCCAGCTCCTTCCTCTTCTCCGACGATGCAGGCCTGGTCTCTTCTGACCAGGCCACATCCAGCAAAATGACTTCATCGCAACACCTGCAAAAAAAAAAAAAAGTCTGAATGCCTTTATCCGCGTGCTGTGGATGCGGATACAATTTAGTCCAGGGGCCTTCAGTTTTGTCGTAGTTTTTGCCGTGGCAAAAACGTGACAAAACTGCGATGTGGTCTTAGGCGTCCAGGGGCCCCCCCCTGGGAGCCCCGGGCGCCTGCCTATAACGGACCTATGGGGATCTGCCACTGGGTTTGAGCGTAAGACACAGCTTCCAGGTATCCAGGATACATTGAAGCTTTATCTCAAAAAGTATATTTTTTTAATAAAAACCAACAACAAAGTTGCCGTAAACACCATAATAAATTGTTTTATTTAAAAAAAAAAAAAAATGTGTTCAAAGGTTTCTATAGCCTTTAACCCCTTAACGACCAAGGACGAAAATGTACGTCATGGTCGGCTGCTAGTTCCCGCACCATGACGTACATTTTCGTCCGCATTTCAAACTGTCACTCTGTGTAAACACAGAGTGACAGACCCGCGCTGACAGTTGTCCCCGACAGCTGAGACATCAGTCTTGCCGGACAGCGGACCATCGCCGCTGATTTCGGCAGTTAACCCCTTAAGTGCGGCGACGGATTGCCGTCGCCGCATTTAAGTGGTTTGAAGCACATCGGCAGCCCCCACGAAGTGATCGTGGGGGCTACCGATGCTTGTCACGGCAATCGGAGGTCAGATAATGACCTCCGGGTTGCCATGCACGGAAGACTCGGAGGAACAGACTCCGGCCGTTCCTCCTCTGCTTCCTGTCAGTGTGACAGTCACGTCACAATGACAGTTAGAGTACATTACACTACGTGTGTAGTGTAATGTACTCTAGCAGCGATCAAAGCTGCAAGACTAAGTGTCCCCTAGTGGGACAAGTTAAAAAAGTAAAAAAAAGTAATAAAAATGTTTTAAAAAAAGTGTAAAAATAAAAGTTATAAGTTCTATAAACACTAAATGCTTTTTTTCCTATAATAAGACTTTTATTATAGAAAAAAAATGAACACGTTAAAAAAGTACACATATTTGGTATCACCGCGTTCGTAACGAACCCAACTATAAAACTATAATGTTATTTTTCCCGCACGATGAACACCCCAAAAAAAATCAATAAAAAACTACGACAGAATCGCAATTTTTTGGGTCACCACCGCTCCCTAAATAAAGAATAAAAAGTGATCAAAAAGTCGCATGTACCCGAAAATTGTACCAATAAAAACTTCTATCCGTCCCGCAAAAAACAAGCCCTTACACAGCTTTTTTGACTAAAAAATTAAAAAATTATGGCTCTCAGAATATGGTGACACAGAATTTTTTTTTTTTATAAATAAGTCATTTTATTGCGCAAACGCAAAAAAAAATTACCAAACTTATATACATATGGTATCGCCGTAATCGTACCAACCCGCAGAATAAATTAAAATTGTCATTTATTGCGTACGCTGAGCGCCGCAAAAAAAAACCTAAAAAAACGGTGTCAGAATTCCTGTTTTTTGCTCAGGATTGCAAAAAAATTGAATAAAAAGTGATCAAAAAAAATCGCATGTACCCCAAAATGGTACCAATGAAAACTACAGATTGTCCCGCAACAAATAAGCCTTCACACCACTCTATTGATGGAAAAATAAAAAAGTTATGGCTCTTGGAAAGCGGGGAGGGAAAATCTAAAATATGAAAGCAAAAAATGGATCAGTCCTGAAAGGGTTAATTCATTTCTAATGAAAAAACGTATGACCACATGTGGGGTATTTCCGTACTCGGGAGAAATTGCTTTATAAAAAAATGGTTGTTTTTTTCCTCCTTTATCCCTTGAGAAAATGCAACATTTTAGTGGAAAAAATTTTGATATTAATTTTCGCGCCCTAATTCTAATAAACTCTGCAAAAGACCCGTGGGGTGTAAATGCTCACTATACCCCTAGAAAAATTCCTTGAAGGTTTTTCCAAAATGGGGTCACTTTTGGTGGGTTTCCACTGTTTTGGTCCCTCCAGTGCATTGCAAATGCGACATGGCACCGAAAACCATTCCAGCAAAATCATAAATCCAAATGGTGCTCCTTCCCTTCTGAGCCCTGCTGTGGGTCCAAACAGCAGTTTATTACCACATATGGGGTATTGTCGTAATCGGGAGACATTGCTTTACAAATGTTGGGGTGCATTTTCTTCGTTATTCCTTGTAAATAATAAAAATGTCTATGTTGTTTCAGAAAAAAAGTACATTTTAATTCTTACAGACTAATTTCAATATATTTAGCGAAAAACCTGTGTGGTCAAAATGCTAACTATACCCCTAGATAAATACCTTAAGGGGTCTAGTTTTCTAAATGGAGTCGTTTATGGGGAGTTTCTATCATTCTGGCAGCTCAAAGCCTCTCCAAATGTACAGTGGGGCCTAAAACATTTTCAAGCAAAATATGAGTACTGAAAGCCTCCGGGTGTTCCCTTCCTTTGGGGCCCTGCCGTGTGTCCAAACAACGCATTAGGGCCACAATGTGGGTATTTTTGAAAACAGGAGAAAGAGGGTGATAGATTTTGGGGTGTGTTTCTTCATTTTCATGGTCGCTTTACAAAGAAATCGGTCTTCAAACAAATACTTTTATGAAAAAAGTGAAATTATTATTTTTTTCACCTGATATGCATTAAATTTAGCAAAGAACTGTGGGGTCAAAATAATTACTATACCCTTAAATAAATACCTTATGGGGTCTAGTTTTCTAAATGGGGTCGTTTATGGGGAGTTTCTATCGTTCTGGCAGCTCAAAGCCTCTCCAAATGTACAGTGGGGCCTAAAACATTTTCAAGCAAAATATGAGTCCTGAAAGCCTCCGGGTGCTCCCTTCATTTTGGGTCCTGCCGTGTGTCCAGGCAGCGCATTAGGGTCACAATGGGGGCATTTTTGAAAACAGGAGAGAGAGGGTGATAGATTTTGTGGTGTGTTTCTTCATTCTCATGGTCGCTTTACAAAGAAATTGGTCTTCAAACTGATACTTTTATGAAAAAAAGTGAAATTATTTTTTTTTTCACCTGCTATGTATTAAATTTAGCAAAAAACTGTGGGGTCAAAATACTTACTATACCCTTAGGTAAATACCTTAAGGGGTCTAGTTTTCTAAATGGGGTCATTTGTGGGGGTTTCCATCACTCTGAGACCTATGAGCCTCTGAAAACCTGGCTTGGTGCCGGAAAACAAAATGTACTTCAAAATTTATAAAATTATTATTCAATTTGTAAGTCCTCTAAATTGCTGAAAATTTATTTTATTTTTTCAAAAGTGTCTACTTTTACCACTAAAATAAAGTACAACATGTGACGAAAAAACAATGTCAGAATTACTTGGATATTCAAAACTTTCACAGAGTTATTCTCTGATAAAGTCAGACATACCAGATTTGACAAATCTGGCTTGGTCATTAAGGTACAAACATGCCCGGTCATTAAGGGGTTAAGGTCCCATTACACGGTCCGATATTGGCCGTGAAAATGAGTGCTGATCAACAAGGCAGCTCGTTGATCGGCACTCGTTTGCTCCTTTCAAAAGGAGTTCTGATCAGTAATGTATGGGGCAGAGCGATTGTTACTATGAGCGCGGCTGTCAAATAGCCTGTTAATGGCCGCTCATTGTTGTGGGTAAAACAGCCCTTTACCTGCAAAATCGTGCGGCCATTAAGGCCTTATTTACACGAACGCTGCTCATCTCGGACGTGAAAAACGCCCGTTTTTCATGTCCGAGGTGCATCCGTGCTCAGCGCTGCGGGACGCGATGTCTCGCACCCCCCATAGTTGAGAGTCTATGGAGGGATGTGTGATGCGCGAAAAGAACGAACATGTCCTATTTTCGCACGGATCCTTCACACGGTCCATTGAAACAAAGGCTATTCAACGGCCGTCCCACGGACGTTTAACACGCTCGTGTAAATAAGGCCTAAGAGTGTATTAATTAATGACCGCACGATTTTGCAGGTAAAGTGCATCAGTGTCAGAAAGAAATCATGCTATTCATGAGACATCGGCATCCCTAGGAAAAGTAATGTGAAGAATAAACGTCTTCTCTGACATTTCGGTAGTTGTTAGGGTATGTTCACACGTAGTCAACAAAAACGTCTGAAAATCCAGAGCTGTTTTCAAGGGAAAACAGACCCTGCTTTTCAGACGTTTTTTTACCAACTCGCATTTTTCGCGGCGTTTTCACGCCGTTTTCGCGGCGTTTTTTACGTCCGTTTTTGGAGCTGTTTTCATTGGAGTCTATGAGAAAACAGCTCCAAAAACGTCCAAAGAAGTGTCCTGCACTTCTTTTGCCGAGGCTGTATTTTTACGCGTCGTCGTTTGACAGTTGTCAAACGACGATGCGTAAATAACAGGTCGTCTGCACAGTACGTCGGCAAACCCATTCAAATGAATGGGCAGATGTTTGCCGACGTATTGGAGCCGTATTTTCAGACGTAAAACGAGGCAAAATACGCCTCGTATACGTCTGAAATTTGGCCGTGTGAACATACCCTTATAGAGACAAGTCAACCATTCTTCTACGGGATGGACAGGAGCCTCACTTCCCAGTGTGCCAGACGAACTTAAAATATTTGGGAATTAAGATCTCAAGAGATGTAAATGAATATGTGGAATTAAATGTAACACCGGATTTGAAGGTGTTCAGGCCGCACTAGGTTTTCGTATGGGTGCATGCGTAGGGGCCCAACCAGGGGCGTAACTAGGAAAGACTGGGCCCCATAGCAAACTTTTGACTAGGGCCCCCCCTCTGCTGGGTATCACGCAACCCCCCCCCCTTTATAGATAGTGCCTCCCTATAGATTCCACCACACAGCGCCCCCCTATAGATAGCACCATACACAGCCCCCTGCAGATAACGCCATACAGCCCCCCCTGTAGAGAATGCCATACAGTCCCCCCTGTAGAGAATGCCATACAGCCCCCCCTGTAGATAATGCCATACAGAACCCCTCTGTAGATAACGCCATATAGCCCCCCCCCCCAAAAAAAAACGGCCTATAGTTTGTCCTACAAAAGACATGCATCCTCTATCCACAGGATAGGGGATACATGTGTGATCGCTGGCAGCGATAAGGAGAATGGGGGACCGAAAGTCCCCCGAAGTGTTCCATGACTAACCTCGGACTTCCGGCGTCTGCGCAGTTCAATAAAAATGAAAGGAGCGCTAGTCACGCATGCGCACAAGCGCGACCGGCGCTCCATTCATTTCTACGGAGCTGCCGACACAGACCCCGGAAGTCCGAGGTTTGTCATGGAGAACTTAGGGGGGACTTTCGGTCCCCCGTTCTCCTCATCGCTGCCAGCGATCACACATGTATCCCCTATCCTGTGATTAGGGGATACATGTCTTATGTAGGAACAACCCCTTCAGTGGCGTCGCGCTGTAGCAGCCATAGCGGCTGCTAGCGGAGCCTGCGGCCATGGGAGGGGGCCGTGCCGGCGGGTGGCACGGGCCCCCTCATGCTGCAGGCCCTGTAGAAGTCGCTACGGCTGCTATAGCGGTAGTTACGCCACTGCGTATAGGTTTGTACGGCGTATAACTACAGCTCCCAGCATGGCCTGAACAATGATAAGGATATGCTGGGAGATGCGGTTTCACAAAAAAAATCCTATCACCATCATCTCGCTGCAGATCATACAGTGACTACATTACTGATTAGAGGCAGAATAAACATTTACATTAAGTGACTCACCGGTGACGTCTCAGATTCTAGTTCTTTTCTTCTCCCTCCGGCTCAGACATCTATGATGGATTTCTACCGGCCATGACCCATTTCTGCAGTTTTCCGTTCAGATGTCTTCAGCTTCTCACTTTTAAAACATTTCTGCACCTATAAACAAAGTTAAAATTCTCAACACATCTAAATATAACTGTCACAAACACACAACATGCCCCCTGTAGATAGTGACCTACATAGAAGCCCCTATAGATAGTGCCCACATATGGACTCCAGAGCTGCAAGGCAATAGTGCTAACCACTGAGCCACCGTGCTGCCCTACATATAGCTTCCCCTATAGTTATTGCTCCACGTATAGCCCACCTCTGTAGATAGTCTCACATATAGCTCCCCCTGTATATAGTGTCCCACATATAGCCCACCCCTGTAGACTGTGCACTACATATAGCCACCCTGTTGCTAGTGCCCCACAGGTAACCCACCCCTGTATATAGTGGCCCACATATAGACCCCCCTGTATATAGTGGCCCACATATAGACCCCCCCTGTATATAGTGGCCCACATATAGAGCCCCCTGTATATAATGGCTCACATATAGAGCCCCCTGTATATAGTGGCCCACATATAGACCCCCCCCTGTATATAGTGGCCCACATATAGAGCCCCCTGTATATAATGGCCCACATATAGAGCCCCCTGTATATAGTGGCCCACACCCCCACATATAGACCCCCCTGTAGCTACTGCCCCACATATAGACCCCCCTGTAGCTACTGCCCCACATATAGAACCCTATATATAATAGCCCACATAAAGATGACCCCCCCCCCCCACTATAGATAATGCCATTCGCATTTTTATGAGGGAAAAAAAACAAAAACTTGACATACTCACATTCTCCGGTTCCCACGCTGTTCACTGGCGATGCAGACATGCTCTCTTCTGAGCATGTCTGCAGGAGCTGAACGAGCGTCCTCCAATGACGCTGATTGGCGGGGCAGAATGACTTGCCCCGCCAATCAGCACCTTCTAAGCATGGAAGCGGCGTGATGATGTCATCGCGCCGCTAGCCAATCAGTGTCATTGTAAGGCACTGGATGGTCAGGCACGGAACATGCCCGGCCATTCAGTGCTAATACATGTATTTGGCTGCCGCTAGCACTGGGGCCTCCTCCGGTGCTAGCGACACCTACAGGCATGAGAGGGCCTGTGTAAGGCTCGGCGTCGCGGGCCCCACAGTAGCTGTAGTAGCCATAACGGCTGCTAGCGGCGCCACCGGGCCCCCTCAAGCCCCGGGCCCCGTAACAGCCGCTACTGCTGCTACCGCGGTAGTTACGCCACTGGGCCCAACCCATATAGTATAAGAAAAGGTACAATGCACACCAGAAGTCGTTATCCAAAGATAGATTTTCAATATTAGTAATTATGCCAGTATAAGTGCAATACTGCATTTATACTGGCATAATTACTAATATTCATTGTACCTTTTCTTAAATGTAACACCGTTACTGAAAACATTTAGACAGAAGATAAGTACTTGGAGTAAAACACCCTTTTCTATGGCTACTAGAGCTGCATTCATTAAATCTATATTACAACCTCAATTTTTGTATGTAACGATTAATAGCTCAGTCTGGATAAGGAAAAAAACATTTAGGCCTCATTCACACGGCAGGGTTTCCCGGCCGGGTGCCGGCCGTTCATAAATCGGCCGGCACCCGGCTGCATTAGGAATAATAGACCCCTAATGGGGCTATTCACACGACCGATTTTTTGACGGCCGGGAAAACCGCCCGTCAAAAAATAGGACATGCTCTATTTTCGCCCGAGTTATCTCCCTGCTCTGCCATAGGCTACTGTAACAGTGGCGTAGCCCTAGGGGTTGCAATGGTCGCAATTGCGACCGGGCCCCCAAGCCTGTCTGCGCCGAGTCACTCACAGCACAGACCGGAGGAGAAAGATCCTCCACCCGTCGTGGGAACGGGGATAGGTAAGTAATTATGTTATTATTTTTATATTAGACACTATGGCATTATACTGGGTAGAGAAGGGGAGCTGATATGGTGGCAGCTATAGGAGCATTTTACTATATGAGGGGCATTATACTGTATGTGCGGCATTATGCTGTGGGGGCATTATACTGTGGGGACAGCTATGGATGGCATTATACTGTGGGGGCAGCTATGGGGGGCATTATACTGTGTGGGGCAGCTATGGGGGGCATTATACTGTGTGGAGGCTGCTATGGGGGCATTATATTGTGGGGGCAGCTATGGGGGCATTATACTGAGTGGGGCAGCTATGGGGGGCATTATACTGTGTGGGGGCAGCTATGGGGGGCATTACATTGTGGGGGTATTATACTGTGGGGGCAGCTAAGGGGGAGCATTATACTGTGGGGGCAGCTATGAGGGCAGCTATGGGGGGCATTATACTGTGGGGACAGCTGTGGGAGGCATTATACTGTGGGGGCAGCTATGGGGGCATTATATTGTGGGGGCAGCTATGAGGGGGCATTATACTGTGTGGAGCATTATACTGTGGGGGCACCTATTGGGAGCATTATACTGTGTGGGGCAGCTATGGGGGGCATTTTACTGTGGGGGGCATTATACTGTGGGGGCTGCTATGGGAGGTAATATACTGTGGGGGCAGCTATGGGAGGCATTACACTGTATGGGGGCAGCTATGGGAGGCATACTGTGTGGCGGCGGTTATGGAGAGCATTATACTGTGTGGGGGCAGCTATGGGGGGCATTATACTGTGTGAGGCAACTATGGGGGGCATTATACTGTGTGGGGCAGCTATGGCGAGCATTATACTGTATGGGTGCAGCTATGGGGCATTATGCTGTATGGCGGAATTTGTTTGGGCATTGTACTGCATGGGGGCATCTGTGTGGACATTATACTGTATGGGGGCATCTGTGTGGGCATTATACTGTATGGGGCATCTGTGTGGGCATTATAATGTATGGTGGCAGCTATGGGGGCATTATACTGTGTGGGGGGCACTATGGGAGCATGATACTAAGGGCTGAACCAGGTGTATATGGGCGGGGACTGGGTGGTATTAGAGGCGTGGCTTAAAATAAAAAATTGCCGCTGCGCGCTGCATCGATTGTCCCTCTTTGTGATAATTAAAAGGGTAGCACTGTCTACAGGGGGGACTGTATAGCACTGTATGGGGAGGCTGTATAGCCTTGTCTACAGGGGGCACTGTATAGCACTGTCTACAGGGGGACTGTATAGCACTGTATGGGGAGGCTGTATATCCCTGTCTACAGGGGGTGCTGTAAAGCACTGTCTACAGGGGGGGCTGTATAGCACTGTCTACAGGATGGGGCTTTATAGCACTATTTACAGGGGGCACTATCTATAAGGGCAGGCTGTGTGGGGGTCCCAGTCAAAAGTTTGCTATGGGGCCCAGTTTTTCCTAGTTACGCCCCTGATCTGCGTTTTAAGAAAGGAGATACAATTGAATGTAGGGGGACTGGGTCAAGATCCCGCTTCTCCACGTTCTGTGAACCGGCTGTTATTTTAACAACCCACTCTGGAGAATCGCAGAGAATTGGCTGGATCCCACGCCTGGATATGATGGATTTTTAAACCATCTGGTGAGTATTTTGTCATTTTTCTCTTGCACAGTGCAAGCTTAGGAGTCAATAAAAACATTTTAGTTGAATGTAAAGATGAATATAAGCAGCACTCATCAATCCATTTAAAAGTGCTTTATTTAATTCATGCCAGCGTATTGCACGAGAGGACAATGATTTCTTGGCCTACGGCCGTTTCATGTGATGTCACGTTTCCATTTTAGGCCAATCAGTGTCATTAATTGAAATACCAAGCTCTCTTTCCCAAGAAGCAAAAAAATGGAGGGGCAATCTTGACTAGGGTATCTTCAAGAATCTTATGTAGTGAGGATAATATCCTCATGGGCGGCGACGAGGAAAGGTAAAGATCCTTAAAAGGGATAAGAGAAGATACACATCAGTATATTTGCCTGGTGAAATCTCTTTAAATCCGGAAGACCAGCACTGCTAGAAGTTTTGGACTTGGAAAGGACCTAATAAGTTATTTGTGTTTGCGATGTGCCCTATACATATTTTGTGAATACCCTTCTAACCTTAAAAAAAAGAACAGTGGGGAATGATAGGAACCGTGTCAAACAAAAAACAGAAACCTCGGGAGGACATCCATTTTAAGAGCATTTATATGCCCAAACCAGGAGAGGTAATTCTTGTCGTATTAATGAAGATCATGGATGGTTTATTCAAGGAGTGTAAGGTAATTTAGTGTAACTCATTAATATCCAACAGGAAATCTATCCCAAGATATTTTAGAGATACAGTTTGCTAACGACATGGGATGGAACTAAGATTGACTTCCATAGGAGGATAGTAAGAAAATGTTCAGAGCTTTAGTCTTTGAGTAATTGACCTTTAAATTGCTAAGGGGACCAAATAGTTCATACTCTTTTATGAGAGCTGGAAAGGAAATCTGGGGGTGGGACACGTATAAAAGGAAATCATCAGCGTAGAGTGCTGCCTTATAGTGTTGGTCACAGATCTGAATTCCTGAGATGTTTATATTATTCCGTATGGCGAATGCCAAGTCCTCCTTTACTATCACAAACAAATGGGGGGGGGGATCCCTGATGAGTGCTATTGCTATCCCAGTCCAATCTGTTCCAGTGAGGTCCTCATGAAGGTTCTGTGGACCCTATTACTAGCCTTCTCCTCATCTACTGAGAGAAGGCAGATTTTATGGGCCAATTTACTGGCCTGAGAGATGAGAAGAATAGTTTTATTGGTATTGTTCTAGCTTCTCAGATGGGCACTGAAACCAAACATGGTCATTGTGAATAACACTAGGAGGGAGAGGTACTAACCTGTTATGAACTTGGAGTATAATTTTACGTCAACATTAATGAGAGAAATGGGATGGTAGTTAGAAAAAAGGGACACATCTACCCTGGCTTAGGCATGACAGTTACGTGGGTCTCCAATGCTTGTTTAGTAAAGGGGGATATGTAAGAAATGGAGTTAAACACCTTCAATGACAAACTCTGCAACATGTTCACAGGTGGTGTTTTTGAAAAAAACGCAGAAAAAAATGGCATATGTCTGCATACCCGTAGTGCCACTGCATTGCGGCACTATTGTTGTATGGTATACTTGATGAGTGACAGAAGTTGAGGCATTGTGGAGTCCACTATGTCTCTATCACCCAAGTGCACACATAACGCTGGAGCTGGTCCTTGCAAAGCGTTATTCCTAACACAGTACCATGCTCTGACCTGCGCTGTTTATAAATGCTGGGCTACCCACCAAGACACTATCTGAGACACCATCTCTACCTACCAAAGTGGCACTATAAAACACTTGCCCGTATTTTGCAGCTGCTAGTAAGATGTGGCTATGTTACTACCTGCTAGAGTAGGCTGTGCCTGGAACACCTATACATTTATGTTAAATAAGTGGTTACTGCCCCTTGAAAGGGGAATGCCATTATGTTTATTTCCCTGCAGGGTTACGAGTTGGGCTGAGATGAGACCCTACAATGAGCTGGGACTTTGTTTTTTTTGCAGATGGTGCCACTTCTGCCTCAGTGTGTGTACTGTTCTTTTCATGTTGAATCTTTATTGCACTTAAAAGTAATGTTAAGATAGGTAGACTATGTTAACATGTATATAACATTTTTATATTACTTGACTGTGGTCCGGTAAGTAGTGTTGCAACATGGCAGCGGGGTAAGGTTATCCTGGGTGCCAAGTTGTTCGGGTCAAATTGTGATGGCTAGATGATGGGTCAGAGCATCGACAAAATGGCAGGTCTTGTGGGGTATACAGGGATTAGTACCTACCAAAAGTGGTCAAAGTAAGGACAAATGGTGTTAAAGCATCATTTTTTTCCCTTACATAAAACTAGTGGCGTTGCTAGCACTGGGCATCCGGGGCCTAAGGCCCGGATTTTTGGCTTGGTGCCCCGGATCCCCAGGCGACTGCTACATGTAATTGACACAGATACAATTGAATTCTATGGCAGAGCATAGAGCTATCAGCTGAGCTCCCTGCTCTGCAATTCACTAGGATACAGTAGGCCTGCAGGCAGGGAGGCATGTGCCTCCCGGGCAGGTCCTCTAGTAGTTTAATAGCGCAGGGGAGCATTGGAGAGAATCCCTGTGATTCTCCTGAACAGAAAATGTGACCTCCGCCCAGGTGGCTGCATTATATGATGTCACGTCTGATGTATAATGCGGCTGCCCAGGGTCACACTCAGTGCAGGAGAATCACAGGTCCTGACCAGGCTGAAATAAAATATGAGGTCCCACAGCTTGCTGCACTGCATGGCCCCATCTAGTTCACAAGCAGGCAGGTAGGAAAAAGGAATAAGGCTTCGTTCACATCTGCGTCAGGGCTCCGTTCCAACGTTCCATCAGAGCTTTCCGTTGGAACGGAGCCCTGACTGGAAAGGTTTCCATTTCCATCACCATTAATTTCAATGGTCACGGATCCAGTGCTAATGGTTTCAGTTTGTCTCCGTTGTGCAAGGGTTCCGTCGTTTTGACGGGAAGAATACCGTAGTTGACTACAGTATTCATCCCATCAAAACGACGGAACCCTTGCACAACGGAGACAAACTGAAACCATTGGCGCCGGATCCGTCACCATTAAAATAAATGGTGATAGAAACTGAAACCTTTGGTTTCCGTTTGTAGCAGTCAGGGCTCCGTTCCGACGGAAAACTCAGACGGAACGTCGGAACGAATCCCTGACGCAAATGTGAACAAAGTCGAAGTAAGGACTGGAGAGGAGCAACACACAGCTCAATGCCCCTCCTGCCTGCAACTTGTAACAGCCGAGGAAGAATCCTTCACAAAGCTCAGGACAGGTAAGAGGGAACTGTATAAATGTTATGTGTGGAGGAGGGGGGACTTGACTGTAAGTGTTATGTGTGGGGGAGGGGATATTGTGTAACACTCTTTTGTAGGGGAGGAGGGACTTGGCTGTGAATGCTACATGTGGGGGAGGGGGAACGTGACTGAATGTTATGTGTGGGGTGAGGGGATTCTGTTTAAAGGCTATGTACACCTTTGAAAACCTTTTTTTTTTAAATATACAAAATGTCAGTCAGTGTGTTTGGTGTAACATTCTAATTACATTTTATTAAAAAAATATATTTTTTGAGACACAGCTGCTTTGTATTCTGTATACAGAGCAGCTGTATCTTGCTATGTTCTGAATCTGTCAGGTCAGTGGGACAGTGGTTCAATGACAGCGGGTCCTGCGTGTCTCTGACTCTTTATAACTTAGATGTGATCGATAGCAGGTGGATCCTAAGTTTCAGAGACACGCAGGACCCGCTGTCACTAAAACCGTCAGTCCCACTGACTTGACGGATTCAGATCTTAGGTAGATACAACTATTCTGTATACAGTATACAAAGCAGCTGTGTCTCAAAAAGTTAAAATAATTAGTAATAAAATGTAATTACAAAGTTGCACAAATGACACTGATAGACATTTTTATTTTAAAAAGTTTTCAAAGGTGTACATAGCCTTTAATTAGTTTTTATGAGGAGGGGGGAATTTGACTGTAAATGCCATGTGTGGGGGGACTTCTTTAGCATCTATTCACATGTTATGGTCATATCGCGTTTTTCTTTTGCAGAGATTTTCACGAAACAAATTACATGGTTATAAAGCAAATTTACGAAAACTGTTGCAAAAAATGTAATTTGACCTCGACGTGTAGTAGTTAATTTGTGTAGAGAAAGGGGGCTTTGATCTAGATGTAATGTGAGGGAAAAGTTTAGTTATAGTTTTTGTGTGGGGGAGGGAGGCTTGACTATTTTGTTCCGTTAGGTTGTAGCGGTTGAGGTGCAGTTAAAAATAATGTATCAAAACCGCTTCTGAAAAAACACAAGCGGTTTTATTATGATTTGCCGTGGTTTTGTGACGCAGTAATTGGCCACATGCTTTGTTTCATATATGGTTTTTAACCACTCCTCAACCGCTACATGTGCATTTTATATTTTACTACAGACTTTAAAGGCTATGTAAACATTTGAAGCCATTTATTGTTAATAAATCAATGTTTTATTTCATTTTAAACAACTTTTTAATTGTTTTTTTATTTAAAAAAATCTTACTTTTTAGATACAGCTTCTATGTATTCTGTATACATAGAAGCTGTATCTTGCCATCAAAGCTAAATAGCTAAACCCGTCAGGTCTGCAGGACTGATATCTTAGACGAACGCTGGTCCTGTATCTCTGACACGCAGGATCCAGCTAATATCGATCACATCTAAGTTATGAACTTAGATGTGATCGATAATAACATCATTCTTTCCAATTATGTACCTGTGTAATCAGGGCAACGATCAGCCGATGCATTAACAAGCGCACATTCATCGGCTAATTGGCTTGTTTACGCGGCCAATAAAATCGTCGCTAATCGGCATCACATCACCGTGTGTACACAGGGAGACATGAAGCCGACATGATGGAAATGTATGGGGATGAACGGTCGTAGTAATCATCGCTCATCCCCATACATAAGCAATTCTTGCTACATGTGTAAGGAGCAAAAGAGCGCAGATCAACTAGCTGTTTCATGAATCAGCGCTCATTTTCACTGCCCTTGTTGGCCCTTGTAAAAGGACCCTGGAGAAATGCATTAGTTGAAAGTGTTTCTGTGTTTCTTTTTTGATAAATCTTGTATGCGCATAAAGTGCATATGATACACTAAAGTTGCTGTTTCTTGGCTGTTCCACCACTGATGGTTTCCTGGGTCTCCTGAGGCTTCTTTATTTATAATCTGGGGTCATGTCTGTCTTCTATAACACCGTCACATCACACTGTTGTAATGTGGGATTGTTAGGGACGATACTCAAATGCACTAGGTTATAAAAGAAAAGAAGCATCAGGGGACCCAGAAAGCCATCAGAGGTGGAATAGCCAAGAAACAGCAACGTTAGTGTATGTCTCCTCTGACAACTTTTTTTATGTTCTGCTAATATGAGCTTTAAAAAATAAAAAGTGTGATCTCAACACGAAAACATCATCACTAGCCGCCGTCGCCTTTTATTGACGGCTGTATTCAAAGCCCAGTTACCCCTGCCGCCTTTATACGGCAGGTGGAAGTAAACAGGTTAAGGATGGGCCGCTACTTATGGGCCAGTGCAGTGTAATTGCCCCCAGGCTAAAATTCGCCAGCCAGCCCCTGTCCGGCAGCCTATAAGACGCTGGGACAGGATCCCTGCGCAGGCCTTCGCGATGACGTCACTAGATCACGCCGGCCTATGCAAGGGTCCCGTCTTGGCGTGTGGCCCCATCTACAAAGGGGGAATTGTATGGCAACATCTACAATGGGGAGAGTGGGTGGCACCATCTACAGGGGCAGTGTGCATAGCACTATGTATAGGGGGGTAGCTATAGGGGCCATAGTCTTATAGATACCTCCAAGATATATAAATATATTTTTTGGGGGCGGGGGAGTAAACATATGTCTTGGGGCTTGTGTCCCTGATCTTTTAAGACCCTAGCAACTGCATAAAACTAGAGAAGTTGCCTATAGCAACCCATCACGCCTTTACTTTTTAGCCATATCTTTTTTCTAGACACTTCAAAATTTTTGAGGGAGGAGAAAAAAGTGTCTAAAACAAATAATAAATTTTAGGCACTCCAAGTACGCCACTTTTTTAATGCAATTTGTGCCTGAATTTTTGTTCGTTTTCCTTAATAAATGTCTCCCAATATGCTATGGACAGATGAGGCAAATACAAAGTTATTTGGTCGCATTACCAGTTGACATTGTTTGGTGAAAACCAAGAACCATGTAACAATTCTAAAGCCCTTTGGTGGAAATGTTATCGTTTGGGGCTGCCTTGTTGCATAAGCTTCTGGGCATCTTGCCATCATAGAATTCTGCATGATTTCTTCATTGTATTAGAGGGAGCTTAATGATAATGTGAGAACATCTGTCAAAAGATTAAAGATTTTTTGGGGGGACATAGTTATAGCCTATCAGGCAGATACCTATTGCAGACCAAAGGCCCCCTGCTGCCATGGTAATCTATACCTTCCAACTTTCACGAATCGCAAAGGCAAATTTTTTACTTTTAAGCCATGCCTCTAACCCCGCCCAATCCCCACCCATACACATCTGGTTCAGCCCACACAGTAACATGCTCCCATAGTGCCTCCCCACCATATAATGCCCCCATAAAACCTCCACCCACTATAACTACACTCTACACAGTATAATACCCCATAGTACCTCCCACACAGTATAATGCCAAATAGTTGCCCCCACGCAGTGTAGTGCCCCCATAGCTGCCCCCATACAGTATAATGCCCCCATACATACATTCATACAGTATAAAGCCAGCACAGATGCCCTCATACAGTATAATGACCACACAAATTCCCCATAGAGTATAATGCCCCATAGCTGCCCCCATGTAGCATAATGCCCCCATAGCTGCCCCATACAGTATAATGCCCCCATAGGTGCCCCATACAGTTTAATGCCCACACAGATGCCCCCATACAGTACAATACCCCCATAGCTGACCCCATACAGTAAAATGCCCCCTTTGCTGCCACCATACAGTATAATGCCCCATAGTGCTGCAATGCCCCTGTAGATAGTGCCACAGTGCCCACTGTAGAAAGTGCCCACATAGATGGTGCCAGTGCCCACATGCTAGCAAAGTCCCCATATAGTGCCACAGTGCCCACATAGTGCCACAGTACACACATATTAAGTGCCATAGTGCGCACATAAATAGTGGCACAGTGCTCATGTATGATAGTGCCACACACAGTGCCCATGTAGGTAGCGCCACAGTGTCCCCTGTAGATAGTGCCCATATAGTGCCACAGTGCATATGTAGGAAGTGCCATGCCACCCCCTGTAGATAGCGCTAACCCCCCTGTAGATAGTGCTACCCTCCTGTAGAAAGCGCCATTGGGGCTCCCGCTCCTGGAGGAGCCCCTGACGTCACTATCCATATATAGATAGTCACATCAGGTGTTCCTCCAGGGCCGAAATCCCCGGCCAAAGCGTCGGCAATGTTCTGGCCAGGGATACCGCTCCTGGAGAAGCCCCTGATGTCACTGTCCATATATGATTAGTAGAATATAAAATCCCGGCACACACAGTTCTTTGCTTTGTTAATCTATTTCTGAGACACGTTTCGGCTTGCCCTCAGCCTTTCTCAATTGTCAATGAACACATAAAGTCACAGGAAATTAAATAGTCACATTCCGATCACATGACATAATTTAAATATGGACAACCATGGATGCTATTAACAATCAACGGAATTGCAGCAACTTACAATTAACCCATTGGTGGGATGTTCAAAAGATCAAGCAGTGATAAATATACTGTTTACATACAATGTTGCTCCACATTGGATATAAACAAACCTCTATATCATTAGCCACTAGGTAGCAAACCCTTAAAAATAAATGATATATGCTATAACATTATGCTATATTGCATTATAATATAATTTAAATAAAATTTCAATGAACATCCTATTTAGCATATGCAGGATAACTATTCCATCTATACTTTCTCATCTGTACGAAAAAATTATTATTATTATCTACTTGACCTCGTTGTTGCAGAAGTCTAAAAGAAAAAGGAAGGAAAAAAGATAAGGTATCACTAAATGTTTACAAATTCTATATTCTGTTAGTTTTTTAAAGGAAAAGGTTATTATTCTTAAGGAATACTGGTAATTTCATACTCTCTATTGACACGCCTAGGTTCTAAAGTTTGTAGCATATGTATCCAATATGCCTCACGGTGTCGCAGTAATTTCTTGATGTTACCCCTCTTCTTGGTTGTTGTATTTGCTCAATAATTTTAAACCTCAGTTGAGGTATATCATGCTTTTTCTCAAAAAAGTGATGCGGAATCGGAAACAACAGATTCCCCCGTCTGATTGTGGACTGTTTGCATATGTAATCCTTTATGCGCTGCATAGTCTCCCCTACATATTAAAGACCGCATGGGCATTTTATTAGATAGACAACATTAGCAGATTTGCATGTATAATATTTATGGATATTATAAGAGTAACCCAAATGTTGATGAGAAAATTGTGGTCATTGTATCACGTTTGAGCACTGGTTGCAGTGAAGACATGGGAATGCCTCTACTTTATTATGACTCAAAAAAGTTTGTTTCAATGAGTGCTTTTCACTGCCCAGATCTGCCCTCACTAATCTGTCACGTAGATTACCCGACTTTTTGTTACAACAAGGTGGAGAATTATTAAACTCTTCAACCAAGGGATATGCTTTCCTTAAAATATGCCAATGTTTTTTAATTATAGCGTAAATTTTTATGTTAAATGGATGAAATTTATGGACAAATACCATACGTTTATCTGTATTAATTTTTTCATGTGACACAACACTATCTCTCTTTCAGGGTATCCCCTTTGATGGAATTATTTTCAATTCTGTTAATCTATCTGTTAATTCATCTGTATCTGATACTATTCATCTAATTCTCTGAAACTGAGATTTAGGGATAGCTGTCTTCACTGAATGGGCGTTGGAACTTAAATTTTTTTATATACTATTCCTGTCAGTGGGTTTCCTATATAGATCTGTACTTAGATCTCCTTCATTATTTTTGGTCATCAATGTATTTAAAAAACTGACTTGGACCTGATCCTGATTAAATTTTAGTTCATCCCAAACTCCATTTAAATCCTCAAAAAACGTGGTGATAGACTCGAGTGGCCCCGTCCATATGCAAAATATATAGTCAATAAATATGCTCCAGGTTAAAGCAAACCTCTTATACAAATCATGAGTATAGACATAGCTTTCTTCAAAAGCTGCCATGAATGTATTTGCATATGGAAGGGCCACATTCGAGTCCATCGCCGTAACACGTTGTTGTACATAGAACGTGTCTTGGAACATGAAGTAGTTCTCACGCAATACAATGCCCAACAGATCTACCAAGAAATGTTGTTGTTCTCCTGAATATGTACTTGATCGTAATAAATTACTTACAGCCATTATGCCCTTTTAGTGATCGATGGACGTGTAAGGGCTAGTCACATAGATCGTCACCAAAATGCTTGAGGTTTGTCTAGAAATCACTCACATCCATTACAAAAGATTTAGCATTTTTGGTAAGCGGGGTAAGTGCCTCTTCCGATACTATTGAGAGTGGAGAACAAATGGAATCTACTGAGGCCACTATGGGGCGTCCATTGGGACTTGTCAATGTTTTATGCACTTTCGGTAAAACATAAAACACAGGTGTAACCAGTAAAGCATTCACCAAATAATCTACCATTTTTTTTTTTATCAATGACCTGCTTTTGAAGATAACCTTCTTTTTAATATCAAAAACCAGATCCCGTTCTAGTCTTTTGTATGTGTCACCATCAGATAATTGGTGTAATATTTCTTTCTTATAGGCCGAGCGGTCCATTAAGACAATGGAACCGCCTTTATTGGCCGGTTTAATTCCAATTTTGCCATCATCCATTAGTGCTGTAAAGGATCTGCCAGACACAGCTTCTGTGTCAACGTCCGTAGGTAATCAGTCTGCACCTGCTCATATGTCTGTGAGACTGACTCCATCTTCCACCACTCAGCATGGCAGGCTTAGGAGTGGGAGAGCCTATCACAGCCTGGCCAGATGGAGCTAGCTCCCGCCCTCTGTCTATTTATACCTGCCTGTCCTGTTCCTCCTTTGCTTGTGATTCTGCTCTGCTGGTTTCCTGGCTTTGCTGCAGCTGCTTGAACTACTGATTCTCTGCTTGTTTTGACCTTGGCTTACTGACTACTCTCCTGCTCAGCGTTTTGTACCTCGCTCACTCTTGGTTTTGACACGGCTCGTTCACTTCTCTTGTTGCTCATGGTGTTGCCGTGGGCAACTGCCCCATTTCCCAGGCTTCTTTGTACCCTTGTCTGTTTGTCTGTCGTGCACTTATTGAGTGTAGGGACCATTGCCCAGTTGTACCCCGTCGCCTAGGACGGGTCGTTGCAAGTAGGCAGGGACTGAGTGGCGGGTAGATTAGGGCTCACCTGTCTGTCTCCCTACCCCGTCATTACATAATCACAAGCCCATATACCTAGTCTACCCTGGTCCCTGACTCAACTATGGACCCCCTTGAGACCCTGGCTCAGCAAATGCAGGGCCTCTCCCTACAGGTCCAAACCCTGGCTCAGAGGGACAACCAGCATTATGTTACCCTGGTAGGGCCCCCCACCTCACCTCTTGAACCCCACCTCAAGTTGCCTGACCGGTTCTCAGGGGACAGGAAGACTTTTTTCTCCTTTCGGGAGAGTTGTAGGCTCTATTTTCTCTTAAAGACCCACTCCTCAGGTTCTGAGAACCAGCGGGTGGGTATAATTATGTCCCGGCTCCAGGACGGGCCCCAAGAATGGGCCTTCTCCTTGGCTCCTGACGCCCCTGAACTTTCCTCCGTTGATGTTTTCTTTTCTGCCCTCGGGCTCATTTATGACGAGACTGACAAGACTGCCTTTGCCGAGAGTCAGCTGGTGACCTTACGTCAGGGTAAGAGACCTGTGGAGGAGTATTGTTCTGACTTTAGGAAGTGGTGTGTAGCTTCTCGATGGAATGACCCTGTTTTGAGGTGCCAGTTTAGATTGGGTCTGTCGGACGCCCTGAAAGACCTGTTAGTTAGCTATCCCTCTTCTGACTCCCTAGATCAGGTTATGGCTTTAGCAGTACGTCTTGACCGACGTCTCAGGGAACGACGACTGGAACATTTCTGTGCCTTCCCCTCTGACCCCCCCATGATGGCTCCCGAGGTTCCGTTGCTTCATTCTTCCACGGAAAACTCGGATGAACCTATGCAACTCGGGGCCTCCGTGTCTCCCCAACTACGTAGAGAGTTCCGCAGGAAGCATGGTCTCTGCTTCTACTGTGGGGATGACAAGCATCAAGTGAACAACTGTCCTAGGCGTAAGAATAAGCAGCCGGAAGAACTTCCGCGCCTAAGTGACCATCGGGGAGGTCACTTAGGCACACAGGTATTTCCCGTAAATATGAAACGTAATAAGATCTTGCTTCCTTTTCAGGTCTCTTTTGGTGGTAGGTCTGCTACCAGCAGTGCCTTCGCGGATTCAGGGTCTTCTGCTAATATTATGTCTGTGGAATTTGCTATGTCTCTAGCTATGCCATTGATTGATTTGCCTAAACCTGTCCCGGTAGTGGGTATCGACTCCACTCCTCTTGCTAATGGTTATTTTACACAGCATACCCCTGTTTTTGAACTCCTTGTTGGCTCCATGCATTTGGAGCAGTGCTCTGTACTGGTGATGCAGGGATTATCATCCGACTTGGTCTTAGGCCTTCCCTGGTTGCAGTTGCATAATCCCACGTTTAACTGGAATACTGGGGATCTTACCAAATGGGGTAATAAATGCATGACGTCATGTTTTTCTGTTAATTCTATTTCTCTCCCTGAGGAGGTGAACACTCTACCTGAGTTTGTTCAGGACTTCGCTGATGTTTTCTCTAAAGAGGCCTCCGAAGTATTACCTCCTCATAGAGAATACGATTGCGCAATCGATCTGGTACCAGGAGCTAAGCTCCCTAAGGGTAGGATATTCAATCTCTCTTGTCCCGAACGTGAAGCCATGAGAGAGTATATCCAGGAATGCCTGGCCAAGGGTTTCATTCGCCCCTCTACTTCTCCGGTAGGTGCTGGCTTCTTCTTCGTAGGGAAGAAGGATGGTGGTCTTAGGCCGTGCATCGACTACCGGAACTTGAATAAGGTCACTGTAAGGAACCAGTACCCCCTTCCTTTGATTCCTGATCTCTTCAATCAGGTTCAGGGGGCCCAATGGTTCTCTAAGTTTGATCTACGGGGGGCTTATAACCTTATCCGCATCAAAGAGGGGGATGAGTGGAAGACTGCGTTTAACACTCCCGAAGGTCATTTCGAATACCTCGTCATGCCCTTTGGGTTGTGTAATGCTCCCGCGGTCTTCCAGAATTTCATAAATGAGATTTTAAGAGACTACCTGGGGGTATTTCTTGTAGTGTACCTTGATGACATACTTGTTTTTTCCAAGGACTGGTCCTCCCACATTGAGCATGTCAGGAAGGTGCTCCAGGTCCTTCGGGAAAACAAACTGTTTGCTAAGACTGAAAAATGTGTGTTTGGGGTGCAAGAGATACCATTTTTGGGTCAAATTCTCACTCTTCATGAATTCCGCATGGACCCCGCCAAGGTCCAGGCTGTGGCGGAATGGGTCCAACCTGCCTCCCTGAAGGCGTTACAGTGCTTCCTGGGATTCGCTAATTATTACAGGAGATTTATTGCTAACTTCTCGGTCATCGCTAAGCCTCTTACGGATCTCACTCGCAAAGGTGCTGATCTCCTCCACTGGCCTCCTGAGGCTGTCCAGGCTTTTGAGGTCCTTAAGAAGTGCTTTATCTCGGCCCCAGTGCTGGTTCAGCCCAACCAAATGGAGCCATTCATCGTGGAGGTTGACGCCTCCGAGGTGGGAGTGGGAGCTGTCTTGTCCCAGGGTACCAGGTCCCTCACCGATCTCCGTCCCTGTGCCTACTTCTCCAGGAAGTTTTCGCCCACTGAGAGTAACTATGATATTGGCAACCGCGAACTCTTAGCCATTAAATGGGCATTTGAAGAGTGGCGCCACTTCCTGGAGGGGGCTAGGCACCAGGTAATGGTCCTTACAGACCACAAGAATCTGGATTTCTTAGAATCTGCCCAGAGGCTAAACCCGAGACAAGCTCGATGGGCGTTATTTTTTACCAGATTCAACTTTTTGGTCACCTATAGGGCTGGGTCTAAAAATATTAAGGCTGACGCACTGTCGCGTAGCTTCATGGCCAGCCCTCCTTCGGAGGAAGATCCTGCTTGTATTTTGCCTCCAGGTATAATCATTTCCTCTATTGATTCTGATTTAGTCTCCGAAATTGCGGCTGATCAAGGTTCAGCTCCCAGGAACCTTCCTGAGAACAAGCTGTTTGTTCCCCTGCAACTCCGGCTAAGGGTACTTAGGGAAAATCATGACTCTGTACTATCTGGCCATCCAGGCATCCTGGGTACCAAGCACCTCATTGCCAGAAACTACTGGTGGCCTGGGTTGCTTAAAGACGTTAAGGCCTACGTCGCCGCTTGTGAGGTTTGTGCTAGGTCCAAGACTCCCAGGTCCCAACCAGCGGGCTTACTATGTTCTTTGCCCATTCCCCAGAGACCTTGGACCCATATCTCCATGGATTTTATCACCGATTTGCCTCCATCTCAAGGCAAGTCGGTGGTGTGGGTTGTAGTAGACAGCTTCAGTAAGATGTGCCACTTTGTGCCCCTCAAGAAACTACCCAATGCTAAGACGTTAGCTACCTTGTTTGTCAAACACATCCTGCGTCTCCATGGGGTTCCTGTCAATATTGTTTCTGACAGAGGGGTACAATTTGTTTCATTGTTTTGGAGAGCCTTCTGTAAAAAGTTGGAGATTGATCTGTCCTTCTCCTCGGCTTTCCATCCTGAAACTAATGGCCAAATGGAGAGGACTAATCAGTCTCTAGAACAATATTTAAGGTGTTTTATCTCTGACTGTCAACATGATTGGGTCTCATTCATTCCCCTCGCCGAATTTTCCCTTAATAACCGGGTCAGTAACTCGTCAGGGGTCTCCCCCGTTTTCTGTAATTTTGGGTTTAATCCACGGTTCTCCTCCGTTTCACCTGGTAGTTCCAACAATCCCGACGTAGATGTCGTTCATCAGGAACTGTGCACAGTTTGGGCCCAGGTTCAGAAGAATCTAGAGGCGTCCCAGAGCACACAAAAGACTCAGGCAGATAGAAGACGTTCTGCAAACTCCTTGTTTGTGGTCGGGGATCTGGTGTGGCTATCTTCTAAAAATTTGCGCCTTAAAGTCGCGTCCAAGAAGTTTGCTCCCTGGTTTATAGGGCCGTACAAGGTCATTGAAGTCCTTAACCCTTTCTCCTTCCGACTGGAGTTGCCCCTGTCTTTTCGAGTGCACAACGTCTTTCATGCCTCCCTCCTTAAACGCCGCTCCCCGCCCTTGGCTCCCTCGAGGAAACCTCTGGTCCCTGTTCTCACCCCTGATAGGGTAGAATTCGAGGTGGCCAAGATTGTGGACAGCAGGATGGTCCAAGGCTCCCTCCAGTACCTGGTCCATTGGAGAGGATACGGGCCTGAGGAGAGGACTTGGGTACCCGCCCGGGATGTTCACGCTGGGTTATTGGTCAGGAGGTTCCACCTTCGTTTCCCCAATAAGCCAGGTCCACCTAGAAAGGGTCCGGTGGCTCCTCATAAGAGGGGGGTACTGTAAAGGATCTGCCAGACACAGCTTCTGTGTCAACGCCCGTAGGTAATCAGTCTGCACCTGCTCCTATGTCTGTGAGACTGACTCCATCTTCCACCACTCAGCATGGCAGGCTTAAAAGTGGGAGAGCCTATCACAGCCTGGCCAGACGGAGCTAGCTCCCGCCCTCTTTATATTTATACCTGCCTTTCCTGTTCCTCCTTTGCTTGTGATTCTGCTCTGCTGGTTTCCTGGCTTTGCTGCAGCTGCTTGAACTACTGATCCTCTGCTTGTTTTGACCTTGGCTTACTGACTACTCTCCTGCTCAACGTTTTGTACCTCGCTCACTCTTGGTTTTGACTTGGCTCGTTCACTTCTCTTGTTGCTCATGGTGTTGCCGTGGGCAACTGCCCCATTTCCCTGGCTTCTTTGTACCCTTGTCTGTTTGTCTGTCGTGTACTTATTGAGTGTAGGGACCGTTGCCCAGTTGTACTCCGTCGCCTAGGACGGGTCGTTGCAAGTAGGCAGGGACTGAGTGGCGGGTAGATTAGGGCTCACCTGTCTGTCTCCCTACCCTGTCATTACAAGTGCACATGAAGCTTCTTTTTCAACCTTTGTGAGTCTCCCCTAATTCGTATCCCACCTTTTTCGATAAGACCCATATCCTCTTCTACTTCATTGGACACAAATTGTATAAATGTTTTCACTGGATGATAGAACTTAGGGGGAATAAATGAGCTTTTTAATTTCAGACCCAAGTCTTTCAAATATAAAGTCCCTTGCGTTACCGGACCAGTATGGGCAGTGTACATAACATTAGTAGATTCAATCAAGGTCTCCTGGGATGCAAAATGTGCTTTCAATCTTATGTGGACAGTTATGTCAGGGGCTCCCTCTAGGAGCGGAATCCCCGGCTAGAGACTCGGCAATGGTCTGGCAGGGGAATCTGCTCCTGGAGGGAGCTCCTGACGTCACTATCCATATATGGACAGTGATGTCAGATGCTCCCTCTAGGAGCGGAATCCCCGGCCAGTGCTCCAGGAGTAGCCCCTGACATCACTGTCCATATATGGACAGTGATGTTATGGGCTTTAAGATGCCATAAAGTGATGTCAAGAAAGGAGTACCCAGCCAGAGAGCTTCCGTTGCTTTGGCCGGGGACTCCATAGTGGAATGCTAAAGCAGGCAGCTGACGGTTCCTTGCTTCAGCATTGGATTCAACTGTATCTGCGTCCTGAGAACGCAGATACAGTTGACACCGGGACATACCACTGGCCTCCCGGGACAGTGGGACACCACCCAGGATCCGGTACTGTCCCACTGAATCTGGAGGAATATGGTATGGTAATCCATTTGCACCAGCGAAATGGTCATTGGAGTGCTGGTCGGATGACAGAGGGAGCCCCTTCCCTTTGTCAAGCTCCTTAGATTGACCATTGCATCTAAAGGGATAAATTGCCGGATCAGAGGTTTCTCTGATTACGGCCGTTACAGCAAGAGCTCTACTGTCAATCACAGCTGTGTTCTCTCAGTGAACGCACGGACACAGCTTCTGTGCCCACATGATCACCAGGAAGTACTATTACATCCTATTTTGGTTAGGTGACCACAATTAGGACATCATACGTCCATTAGCTGGAAGTAATAATTGCAAAGTTAATTTCTTTGTTGTAACCATTTCTTTCCTCTATGTTTTTCAAAAATAACAACAGGAAATGGCAGCTATTTTAACCCTTTAATGACTAGCCTATTTTAAACCTCAATGACCAAGCTATTTTTTACGCTTTTCTATCGTCGCATACCAAGAGCTATAACTTTTTTATTTTTGCGTCAACATAGCTGTATAAGGTCTTGTTTTTTGTGGGACAAGTTGTATTTTTTAATAGCACCATTTTTGAGAACATATAATTTATTGATTAACTTTTATTAACTTTGTCTTGGGGGGAATAGAAAAAAAACTGAAATTTTGGCACTCTTTTTTGTGTCCTAAATCTACGCCTTTTACCGTGTGGTATAAATAACACAAAAACTTTATTTAGCGGATTATTACGATTACAACGATACAAAATTTGTATCGATTTTGTATGTTTTACTACTTTTATACAGTAAAAACACTTTTGCTTCAAAATTATTTTTTTTTGTGTCTCCATAATTGAAGAGCCATAACTTTTTTTGTTGTTTCGTCAAAATGCAGCTGTATGAGGGCTTTTTTTCTGCGGGATGGCTTGTAGTTTTTATTGGTACCATTTTGGAGTAGATGCGACTTTTTGATCACTTTTTTTTAATGCAGGATTTAAATTTTTCCATTGTTTTTTATGTTATTTTTTTACGGCGTTCACCGTGCAGGTCAAATGATGTAATAGCTTTATAGTCGGGGTCGTTACGGACGCGGCGATACCAAATATGTGTAACTTTTTTACTTTATTTTGTTTTTTTAATAATAAAGCATTTTGTAAGGGGAAAAAGTGGGTTTTTCCTTTTTTTTTTTTACTAACTTTATTCAACTTTTTTTTTCCTTTTTTACTAGTCCCACTAAGGGACTTTAATATGCGGTCATCCGATCGCTTTTATAATACACTGCAATACTTTTGTATTGCAGTGTATTACTGCCTGTCCGTTCGTAATGGACAGGCATCTGCTAGGCCATACCTCTGGCATGACCTAGAAGGCATACACTACAGGCAGACCTGGGGGCTTTTATTAGGCCCCCGGCTGCCATAAAAGACACAGACACTTGGCGATCTTATCGCCGGGTGTTGGTGGGGTGAGAGAGGGAGCTCCCTCCCTCTCTCCAAAACAACTCAGATGCGGCGCTCACTATTGAGTGCCGCATCTGAGGGGTTAAACGGGTGAGATCGATACTGATATCGAACTCACCAGTTTGAGCAGGGATGCCCCCAACCCTCAGCTACCTCTGGTAGCTGAGAACAGGGAGATTTAACGGCTCCCTGCTCTGTTTATTTACTCTGATGAAATGCCGTGAAAAGGCATCAGAATAAAGCCCATTAGTGGCCGCAGTGAAAAGGCGTATTGGCGGTAACTAACGGGTTAAAAGGATTGTCATATTTTTCCCCCCAGAATCCTGAAAGGCTAATCTGTCTCTATTTAAAATAAGATATCAGTGTTTGATTGGTAAGAGACCCTCACCAAAGCAGTAGAATGAAGGGGCCGCAGAACTCCTGCATCTCAGTCCCAATCAGTTCTGAGGATAGGCCATAAATGTTTCATGTTTAATTTTGGCTATAAACAACTTTCCATACACCAATAGTACAAGGGATGATAATAAACTTTGTAATACATTTTATTATAGAAAAATGCTTCCTTCTCCACTTATCAGACTCCTTTCGTCCTTCCCCACCCATGCCTCCACAGGCTCTGTTCATATCTGCTTTGTTTTGTTGCGTCATAGAAGCAGGACAGCGAAAATTAAGGCAGTGCCGGATTCGTCACATGACGGACATAAACGGTGCCCTATGGACATCATTGACTGTAATGGGATCTGTCCTATTTCCGTCATTTTACCTGGCAAAATAGTGCTACATGCCGGGATATTTGACAGAATCTGTGGCATAGGCAGCTTTAAAGGGATATTCCCATCTCACACATTTACGGCATATTAACAGGATATGCTATGAATGTGTAAAAGGTGCGTGTCCTAGCTCTGGGATCCGCACCTGTGTGAAGAACGGGGGATTTCCTGAACCAGGTGGTGAAGAGTTCACTGGCATGCTGTGTATGGGAGACAACATAGCAGTTAGTCTTCTGCTTTCTCCTCTCCCTACTCTCTCCATAAGCTTCTATGGGCAGCTGTAATCAGATCTGTCAGTGAAGTTAAAGGTTATGTACACCTTTTGAAATCATTTTTTTTAAAATAAAAATGGCTATCAGTCTGTTTTGTGCAACTTTGTAAATAGTTTTTATTAAAAATTATTTTTACTTTTGTAGATACAGCTGCTTTGTATCCTGTATACAGATCAGCTGTATCTAGTGCTGAAACCTGTATCCGTCAGGTCAGCGGCACTAACGGGGTGCTACCGATCACATCCAAGTTTATAACTTAGATGTGATCGACAACAGGTGGATCCTGTGTGTCAGAGACACACAGGAACCGCTGACACTGAACCCGTCAGTGCCGCTGACCTGACGGATTCAGGTCTCGGCACATGATACAACTGCTCTGGATACAGTATACAAAGCAGCTGTATCTCAAAAAGTAAAAATTATTTTTAATAAAAAAGTATTTCGTATTTAGAAAGTTGAACAAAACACCCAGTTTTATTTAAAAATAAATAAATAAATGATTTCAAAGGTGTACATAGCATTAATAATCTGTCTCCTGTACTGTATGGATTTTATCAGTGAATTCTAAGGCTGGGTTCACACGACCTATTTTCAGACGTATACGAGGCGTTTTTTGCCTCGTTTTACGTCTGAAAATACGTCTCAAATACGTTGTCAAACATCTGCCCATTACTTTCTATGGGTATAACGCTGTATTGTTCCCACGACGCGTAATTTTTTACGCGTCGTACGGCAATTACGACGCGTAAAATTACGCCTCGTAAAAAGAAGTGCAGGACACTTCTTTGGACGTTTTTGGAGCTGTTTTCTCATAGACTCCAATGAAAACAGCTCCAAAAACGGACGTAAAAAACGCCGCGAAAACGGCGCGAAAAACGCAGCGAAAAATGCGAGTTGCTCAAAAAACGTCTGAAAAGCAGGGGCTGTTTTCCCTTGCTCTGGATTTTCAGACGTTTTTGGTCACTACGTGTGCACATACCCTAAGTGAGTTAAGAGTAAGGTCCCACGAAAAAGCATCCACATATGGCTGGATCCATGCCAACAATCCGCATGTGGCATTGTTTCGGCTGCCACTACGTGGGACTGTACCTTAATTTCACAGCATATCCAAACAGAATCTGCAGGGAAAACCACAAGAAAAAGTGCACTAAAAAGTGCTGGCTTTGGTGCAGATTTTGAAGCTGATTTTCCGCTGTCGAAAACAGCCAAGGGGAAAATAAGGACTATATTTACCTCCCCTGGTGCTCCTGTAGCAACACGTCCCCACTCCCCCAGCCTGCTGTGATGACTTTTCTTTAGATGTGACCACTGCAGCCTGTGTTTCACTGGTGAGTATAGTCTGTTTTTATTTTCAACTCTGAGAAAATAGAGGTTTATTTTTGGGTATTTGCAGATCTGCAGTAAGGCCTTATTTACACGAACGCTGTGCATCTCGGACGTGAAAAACTGCCGTTTTTGACGTCCGAGGTGCATCCATGCTCAGCTCTGCGGGACGCGATGTCACGCATCCCCCATAGTTGAGAGTATATGGAGGGATGCGTGATGCGTGAAAAGATAGGACATGTCCTATTTTCCCACGGACCCTTCACACGGTCCGTTGAAATAACGGCTGTGTGAACGGCCACATTGAATTACATAGGTCCGTGGGACGGCCGCTGTTTCAACGGCCGTCCCACGGACGTTTAACACGTTCGTTTAAATAAGGCCTTAATCTGCAGCATAATCTGCAACAATTGCCATTTGTTGCAGACTTTGACTTACCCTTTGAACTCACAACAAATCCACGAATAGTCCATAGCAGAAATTGACATGCTGCAGCACGTGGATGAGATTTGTTAAAATCTCATCCACTTTGTTGCTACTGTAATACACTGTGGATTTTCCACCTTCAATTCAGGACAGAAAATCTGCAGCGTATCTGCCCATTGTGAAACATAACCTTAGGACGCAGTGGGGGGAGTCTGATGTTTTTCTGTAATAGGATATATTACATCGGTTCTTATCTTCACTTGTGCTGTTGATTTATGGAAAGTTATTTCTAGTTAGAAGTACACTTTAAAGAGGCTGTCACCACATTATAAGTGCCCTATCTCAAATGGTTCCCTGTCAACTCCCATACCAGTTCGCAATGGCACTAGGCAGGGATGTCCCTTGTTCCCCCTATTATATGTCTTAGTTATGGAACACCTTGCTGCTGCCCTGAGACAGAATCCAAACATACACGGCATACAAATTGGCTCGACCCATTATAAATCCGCCCTTTGCGCAGATGACCTACTCTTATATGTCACCCAACCACATGTATTAGACAGGAATTTGCTAGATTTGGTAACCTCAGCAACTTTAAAGTTAATTATTTTTCCTTAGATATGCCATTTCAGTGGCAAATATGTCATGCCCAGCTTATGCCACTGGAGACACACACCCCAAAAATTGTTAAAATGGTTCTCACGGGTATGGTGATGCCATATAAGTGGAAGTAAACTGCTGTTTGGGCACGCTGTAGGGTTCAGAATGGAGGGAGCACCACTTGGCTTTTGGAGCGTGGATTTGCTTGGTAGTAGTTTTGTTTGGAGTTTTACTGGTATTTTAGTTTATAATGTGGGGGCATATGTAAGCTGGGCAGAGTCTATTAGGGGCATAGTCAGGTGGTATAATAATGGGGTAAAATAATCCATACATATGCTTTACACTGTGAAGCAGTCCTTTATGCACAGGCCAGTGTCGCACTGATAAATGATGTCCTTTCTTATCCCCTTTTTGGTCCACACTCTGCACCTTTTCAGTTTGGGGAATTTTGCTGGGAAAGTGTTATCCTAGTATAATACCGGCACTGTCGCTTCCAGCGGATATGTTTGGGGTCCTACTAATTTATTTATTGATAGACGTAGTTGTATGAGGACTGTTTATTTGCAGGACGCGCTGTAGTTATTATTGGTACCATTTTGGGGTACATGCGACTTTTTGATCACTTTTTTGTATCCTATTTTTTGGGAGGCAAGGTGACCAAAAACCATCAATTCTGGCATCGTTTTTTACTGGGTTTTTTTTACACCGTCCACCATGCGTTATAAATGACATGTTAACTTTATTCTGCGGGCCAGTACGATTCCGGCGATACCAAATTTATAGCACTTTTTTATGTTTTACAACTTTTTGCACAATAAAATTACTTTTGTAAAAACAAGGTATTTTTTCTGTCACCTTGTTGTAAGTACCATAACTTTTACATTTTTCGTTGACTAAGCTGTATGAGGGCTTGTTTTTTGCGAGACGAGTTATAGTTTTTATAGGTACCATTTTTGGATACATGCGACTTTTTGATCACTTTTTATAACAATTTTTGTAGGGCAAAGTGACCAAAAAAACCGAAATTCTGGCATTGTTTTTTACGGGTTTTTTTTACGCCGTTCACCGTGTGGAATAAATAACATAATATTTTTATAGTTCAGGCCATTACGGACACGGCGATAACAAATATGTACGGTTTAGTTTTTTTTTTCAATAATAAAGGAATTGATAAGGGAGAAAGGGCGATTTATTTTATTACTTGAAATCTCTGTCATTCACTGACAGCAAGCCGATCAGGCTTAGCCTCCGGGCGGGGCCTACTCGGGTTCTGTAGTGGCAGAGCAGGAGGCAATTTTTAGGCCTCCTGTTGGCATAGCAGCAGTCGGCAGCCCTACTATAGCATGGCAGGGTTGCCGATCTTTTACCAACCACAAAGATGCAGCGATTGCTTTTGGTCGCTGCATCTAAGGGATTAATGGCAGGAATCTGAGCTAGCTCCGGTTCCTGCCACTACAGGTGGATGTCAGCTGTAACATACAGCTGACATCCACCGCTGAGGACTCCGGCTCCGCTCCTGAGCCGGCCCCATCTTGCCGTCGGTTACTGAAGCCTTTTATGCCCCGCCTCCAATCGGGGCCTGATCGTCTTCCGTACTAGGCATACCGGGAGGCCAGTGTTAGGCCTCCGGTTGCTTTTGTAGCCGCCGGCACCCCGGCAATTTGTGCGATCGCTTTTGACCGCTGCATTTAAAGGGTTAATGGTGAGGATCAAAGCAAACTTCGGTCTCGCCATTACCCCAGGGTGTCAGCTATTGCATGCAACAGACACCCGGGGATGGTGGCACCGAGTTGGCATCGGCTACTGAAGCCTTTTAGGCCCCGCCTCCGGTCGGGGCCTGATCGTCTTTCGTACTAGGCATAACTGGAGGCCATAAATTATGTCCTTTCTTATCCCCTTTTTGGTCCACACTCTGCACCTCCTTGCTGGGAAAGTGTTATCCAGGTATAATACGGGCACCCTCGCTTCCAGCAGATATGTTTGGGGTCCTACCCCTCCTGGTTCCCTAATTTTAGGGCCAGTGGTGTAATTACCGCTGTAGTAGCCATAACTATGGCTGCTACAGAGGTAGTTAAGCCACTGGCACTAAAATGGCTTAACTACCGCTAAACTACTATGGCTACTAAAGCAGTAGCGACACCGCTGAACACTACGGCAGAGCAGTGAGGCATCTCCCCGCTCTGCCATTAAAGGGGTTGTCCCACAAAACACATGTATCCCCTATCCACATATACATGTGTGATCGCTGGGGGTTCGACCACTGGGACCCCCAGCGATAAGGAGAACGGGGGACCAATACTCCCCCGAAATGCTACATGAGAAACCTTGGACTTCCGGTGTCTGTGTCCGGCAGCTCCGTAGAAATGAAAGGAGCGCCGGCCACGCATACGCACAAAAGCGACCAGCTCTCCATTAATTTCTACGGAGCTGCCGGACACAGACCCCGGAAGTCCAAGGTTTCTCATGGAACACTCCGCGGGACTTTCGGTCCCCCGTTCTCCTTATCGCTGGGGGTCCCAGCTATCACACATGTATACCCCATCCTGTGTATAGGGGATACATGTGTTTTGTGGGACAACCCATAGGCTACAGGCCGGTTCTTTTTTGGTTTTCTTTTGGGGGGGGGGCTGGGGCTGTATGGCGTTATCTACAGGGGGACTGTATGGCGTTATCTACAGGGGGGCTGTATGGCGTTATCTACAGGGGGCTGTATGGCGCTATCTAAAGGGGGCTGTTTGGCGATATCTACAAGGGAGGCTGTTTGGCGCTATCTGCCGGGGGGGCTGTATGGCGCTATCTACAGGGAGGGGGCTGTATGGCGCTATCTACAGGGAGGGGTCTGTATGGTGCTATCTAAGGGGGGCTGTGCGGCGCTATCCACAGGGGGGCTGTATGGCGCTATCTACAGGGGGCTGTACGGCACTATCTACAGGGAGGAGGCTGTATTGCGCTATGTACAGGGGTGGCTGTGTGGCGCTATCTACAGGGGGGGCTGTATGGCGCTATCTACAGGTGGGGCTGTATGGCGCTATCTACGGGGGGCCTGTATGGCGCTTTCTACAGGGAGGCTTTATGGCACTATCTACAGGGGGGCTGTATGGTGCTATCTACAGGGAGGGGGCTGTATCGTGCTATCTAAGGGGGGCTGTGTGGCGCTATCCACAGGGGGGCTGTATGGGAGGCTGTTTGGCGCTATCTGCAGGGGGGCTGTATGGCGCTATCTACAGGGAGGGGGCTGTATGGCGCTATCTACAGGGAGGGGTCAGTATGGTGCTATCTAAGGGGGGCTGTGTGGCGCTATCCACAGGGGGGCTGTATGGCGCTATCTACAGGGGGGCTGTATGGCGCTATCTACAGGGGGCAGTACGGCACTATCTACAGGGAGGAGGCTGTATTGCGCTATGTACAGGGGTGGCTGTGTGGCGCTATCTACAGGGGGGGCTGTATGGCGCTATCTACAGGGGGGGCTGTATGGCGCTATCTACAGGTGGGGCTGTATGGCGCTATCTACGGGGGGCCTGTATGGCGCTTTCTACAGGGAGGCTTTATGGCACTATCTACAGGGGGGCTGTATGGTGCTATCTACAGGGAGGGGGCTGTATCGTGCTATCTAAGGGGGGCTGTGTGGCGCTATCCACAGGGGGGCTGTATGGCGCTATCTACAGGGAGCTGTACGGCACTATCTACAGGGAAGGGGCTGTATGGCGCTATGTACAGGGGTGGCTGTATGGTGCTATCTACAGGGGGGGCTGTATGGCGCTATGTACAGGGGTGGCTGTATGGCGCTATCTACAGGTGGGGCTGTATGGCGCTATCTACGGGGGCCTGTATGGCGCTTTCTACAGGCAGGCTGTATGGTACTATCTACAGGGGGGGCTGTATGGCGCTTATCTACACGGGTGCTGTATGGCGCTATCTACAGGGGGGCTGTATGGCGCTATCTACAGGGGGCTGTGTGTGGCGCTATCTACAGGGGGCTGTATGGCGCTATCTACATGGGGCGCTGTGTGGCACAATCTACAGGGAGGCACTATCTACAAGGGGGGTTGTGTGGCACCCAGGGGAGGGTGGCCCTATCAAAGGTTTGCTATGGGGCCTAGTCTTTCCTAGTTATGCCCCTGTTTAGGGCCTTGATAAATCGCCTTTTGAAACAGAAGAAATGTTCCCTTCGGGCCTGCACAACGGCATATTTTTTATTTTTCTTTCCTGACTTATTGGAGCCTTAAGTAATTTATTTTTCATAGACGTAGTGGTATGAGGACTGTTTATTTGCAGGACGCGCTGTAGTTATTATTGGTACCATTTTGGGGTACATGCGACTTTTTGATCACTTTTTATCCTATTTTTTGGGAGGCAAGGTGGCCAAAAACCAGCAATTCTGACATCGTTTTTTACGGGTTTTTATACGCCGTTCACCATGCGTTATAAATTACATATTAACATTATTCTGCGGGCCAGTACGATTCCGGCGATACCAAATTTATACCACTTTTTTATGTTTTACAACTTTTGCACAATAAAATTACTTTTGTACAAACAATGTATTTTTTCTGTCGCCATGTTGTAAGTACCATAACTTTTAAATTTTTCGTCGACTGAGCTGTATGAGGGCTTGTTTTTTGCGACGAGCTACAGTTTTTATAGGTACCATTTTTGGATACATGTGACTTTTTGATCACTTTTTATTCCAATTTTTGTAGGGCAAAGTGACAGAAAAAAACCCCACGAAATTCGGGCATTGTTTTTTACGGGTTTTTTCTACTCCGTTCACCGTGTGGAATAAATAACATCATATTTTTATAGTTTAGGCTGTTACTGTCATGGCGATACCAAATATGTATGGTTTAGTTTTTTGATAAGGGAGAAAGGGCGCTTGTGTTTTATTTTATTACTTTAAACTTTTATTTTATTTTTTTTACTTTTTTTTTAACTTTTTTATTACACGTTTCTTTAGTCCCACTAGGGGACTTGAAGGTCCAACTGTCAGATTATTTTTCTAATACATTGCACTACCTATGTCGCGCAATGTATTAGATCTCTCAGTCATTCACTGACAGCAAGCCGATCAGGCTTTGCCTCCGGGCAGGGCCTACTCGGCCATTGTAAGGCCTCCTGTTGGCATAGCAGCAGTCGGCGGCCCTGCTATAGCAAGGCAGGGCTGCCGATCTTCTACCAACCACAAAGATGCAGCGATTGCTTTCGATCGCTGCATCTAGGGGTTAATGGCAGGAATTTGAGCTAGCTCTGGTTCCTGTTATTACAGGTGGATGTCAGCTGTAACATACAGCTGACATCCAACGCTGATGACTCCGGCTCAGCTCCTGAGCCGGCCCCATCTTGCTGTCAGCTACTGAAGCCTTTTAGGCCCCGCCTCCGGTCGGGGCCTGATCGTCTTCCGCCGGCACCACGGCAATTTGTCAGATCGCTTTTGACCGCTGCATTTAAAGGGTTAATGGTGAGGATCAGAGCAAACTTCGGTCTCGCCATTACCCCAAGGTGTCAGCTATTGCATGCAGCAGACACCCGGGGATGGTAGCACCGACTCAGCTTCTGAGCCGGTGTCCACCATTTGTCGTATGGATACGGCGAAATACGGGAAGCACTTGCTTTCCATGATGTATGCATACGCCAAATGTTGGGAAGGACTCTCTCTGGCTGGCTCAGTTTTTGTGGTACACTGATTCTTTGTTACTGACACTCTGGCAATGTAAATAAGGCTGCTCGAGATGTCCTTGTGTATGAGTGCATTATGTGAAAATAATGTTACACTTTGTGAGCTGAATCTAAGATCTCCCTAAAAGCAATTCTTGAGAGTTGACAACTATGAATTATTGTCCTTTGGTTAAAGCAACATGACATAATTTTAAATGGTTTGCAACCATTTTATTTATTTTCACACTGCAACTAAAAATGAAAAATCTTTGCAAATAGTCTTGATTAACCCCTTAATGACCGCCGATAAGCTTTTTCACGGTGGTCATTAATGGGCTTTATTCTACAGCGCCGCTATTGCACGGCGCTGCATTAGAATAAAGTAAACAGAGCAGGGAGCTGTCAAATCTACCTGCTCTCAGCTGCCAGATGTAGCCGAGCGCTGCGGGCGTCCCTGCTCTGCCGGGTGAGATCGATATTAGTATCGATCTCACCCGTTTAACCCCTCAGATGTGGTGCACAATAGCGTGCACCGCATCTGAGTGGTTTTGGAGAGAGGGAGGGAGCTCCCTCTCATCCCACCGACACCCGGCTATAAGATCGCCGAGTGTCTGTGTCTCCGATGGCAGTTGGGGGCCCAATAAAGGCCCCCAGGTCTGCCTGTAATGAATGCCTGCTAGGTCATGCCGGAGGCATGACCTAGCATATGCCTGTCCGTTTTAAACGGACAGGCAATAATACACTGCAATACAAAAGTATTGCAGTGTATTATAATAGCGATCGGAGGATCGCATAGTGAAGTCCCCTAGTGGGACTAGTATAAAAGTAAAAAAAAGCTGAATAAAGTTAATTAAAAAAAATGTGAAAAAAAAATAAATGAAAAACCCACTTTTTCCCATTACAAACTGATTTACTCTTTTAAAAAAACCACAATAGACTTCGGTGGCCAGCTACTGATGTGAGAGGACGTGTGTGGCGATAGCTCCGGGCTGGCATCCTGCATTATATCCTCCTGACGGTACTGTAATCCGTGAAAGTTGCCAAAATTCCTTACCAGCTACGTCGGAAGGGAAGGACATCTTCCAAAAAAAAGATGAGCCCACCTAAAGCGATGAATGCGGCGGAAAAACTGAAATCCTATGCCCGCGTGGTAATCCAAGATGGCGCCGGCGAGTGTTCTGCTGGGCAGGCCGCGGCAATGGCAGGGACATCCACATCAGCTCCCTCTGAACGGGATGCGGGACTCACGTTGCAGGAGGCATCGGATAAGCTCCTGACAGCCATCCTTGAGACACGTACGACACTCACGGCGAAGATAGATGAGGTGAGAGTGGACGTGGGCCTATTGAGGCAGGACCTGCAAAATGTGCGGGAAAGAGTGACGGAGACAGAGGGCAGGATTTCGGCCTTGGAAGATCTCACTGCTAATATGCCGGCGGCTATACAGGATCTGCACCGTAAAGTGGATTTGTGGCGCCAGAAAGCCGACGATCTGGAAAATAGATCGCGCCGTAATAATCTCCGCATTGTGGGGCTGCCGGAGAGGGCAGAGGGGCAGAGATCGGGAGAGTTTGTGGAAAAATGGCTGAAGGAAATCTTTCCGGATGCACCATTCTCGCTGGCGTATGCGGTAGAAAGGGCGCACAGGGTCCCGGCACGATTACCACCTCCGGGTGCTCCCCCAAGACCTCTGCTTGCTCGGATGCTGAACTGTAAAGATCGGGATACGGTGCTGATGGAAGCGCGGAAGGCCGGAGGGATTCGATTTGGAAATGCTTCTGTGTCCATATATCCGGATTTTTCTCCTGATTTGCAGAGACAGAGGGCATCCTATGTCCCTATCAAGCGCCGACTACGAGACTTGCAGATTCCTTATTCGATGGCATATCCGGCTAGATTGCGGGTTGTGGATGGAGACAGAGCCATATTTTTTACGAATCCAAATGAGGCGGAAGAATGGATTACGAGAAAGCATAGGCAATCTCCCCGAAGATGAGTGCTGTGGCTGTGCAGGATGGAAGTTATGTCTGACATATGGAACTCATGGATACCCCATATTGCTTATAGTACAGACGTTCCAGCTGAAAGTATCCTTCTAAGATAATGATGTGATGATGTACTATATTATCTGCAAATTGTTATGGGGGGCATGAGGCCCATGTTATAAGGTTGGCAGTTCAAGCCCCATAGTAACATCCGTATATGTTCTAATTGGAAGATATGGGGGACTGATATTATACGTCAGGTATTAAGAATGTGTCTATAAGTACCTGGGGATGCTGGCTCGGGGGGGCGCTACACTCATACAGATAGTGTATTTGCGGCAGAAACACGCTAGCCGTAGAAACTACCCCCTAGAGTATAGGCTACAAAGGTTAGCTCCTGTTGAGCAATGTTTGTTTATGGAAATGTTATGGAGGATATTGAGTCAACTCACATAGCTACAGAACAAGGCTTTGATATTGCACACATACGAGACATGGAGGGGAATGCATACGGGAATGGGATAATTGTTACTCAGGGGTTGGTTGATAGAATCAAGGACAATGGGGCTTCAATGAGTGTTAACAACGTGAAATGGCAGGATTACGGTTAATGTCCTGGAATGTCCGGGGAATGGGGTCTGCTGAAAAGAGGCATATGATATTTGCTGCTGTTCGGGGACAACGTCCACATATAACGTGTCTACAGGAAACACACATGACACCGGACACTGTGGCGCAGTTGAATAAGCCCTGGGTACAATGGGCGGGTCATGCTTCGCACACTTCGCACTCCAGGGGGGTGGCCATCTTAGTACATGCAGAGCTTCGATGGAAATTGCTGCAATCCAATGTAGACCCGGAGGGGCGGTACATTTTTCTACATGCGGTTATGGATGAATGCCCATATGTGATTCTGGGGGTGTATAATCCTCCACCAGCCTCATTGGCAGTAATTCAGGAGGCAGTCCGATTTGTAGCAGCTTACCCGGGGGTTCGAGTGATCATGATGGGGGACCTCAACTTGGTTATGGACCCAGATATGGATAGACTGCAGGGGAATGGGAGTAGAGGCCCGTGTAGACCCACTCAGTTGAGCATGTTGGCAAAAGAAATGGGATGGATAGACCTATGGAGGGCGACACATGAAGGGGTTAGAGAATTTACATGTCACACCCTGCAGTACAATGCATTGTCCAGAATCGACTATATATTTGGATCACATGCGGTTTTCCTGGAGATAGAAACAGTGGATCATTTACCGAGGGGGATCTCGGATCATAGTCCGATCTTATTGACATTAAAAAGGCCGCAGGTGGGCAGAAGGGGAATGGGTAAGATACACCCGTTTTGGCTTCAGCTCATCCAACAGAATGATCGCATACCGGATCAGTTATCAATATTTATAGAAGCACATGCTCAGATGGAGAATCGGTCATTGGTGTGGGATACTCTTAAGGCCTATTTAAGGGGGTGTCTCCGATCCTCCATATCCTATGTAAAACGGGCAGCCGCCATGCAGGAGGAGAATATGGCATATCAATGTTCACAGGCGGAAGGGGTATTTGTTCAGGATCCCACGCCGGTTAACCGAAATGCTTGGCTGAATCTGGGTAGGCAATATTTACAGATCCTGAGGGATAAGACATCGCGTAGCTTATTTTTTAGCAAACAATCACATTTTGAATTGGGCAATCAGTCGGGTAAAATCCTGGCACAAATGGTACGGAACAGTTCTAGATCCCCCCCGGTGATGGGCATTGCGGGGCCTGGAGATGAGATGTACACCTCCCCGGGAGAGATTCTCGAGCAATTTACACAGTTTTATGATCAGCTGTATGCATCAAAAGTTGATTATAGAATGGAGGAGATGGAGAGATACTTGGATGGAACGAGGTTCCCCACATTGACAACGGAGGGGATGGCATCGTTTGAGGCTCCATTTACGTTAGATGAGATTATGGAAGGAATGGCTTCGTTGGCCAAGGGGAAGGCTTCAGGGCCGGATGGTATTCCTCTGGAGGTATATTTACAATATGGAGAGCTGCTGGCCCCCCAATTGCTGGCCCTGTTTGAACACAGCTATGGGAACTCCGCTCTCCCGGAGTCCATGTGTGACGCCATCATAATAGTGTTGCTAAAACCAGACAAAAAGCCGGAAGAATGTAGTTCATATAGACCGATTTCGCTGCTGACAGTAGATTACAAAATCTTGACTAAGATGTTAGCTAGTAGACTATGCAGAGTGATAAAAGAGATCATCCATTCAGACCAGTGCGGTTTTATACCTGGCAAGTCCACCTCAGAAAATATTAGGCGGGTACAGGTGGTGACGCAGATTGGATGGGAGGAGCAGCAGGACTGGGCGGTGGCATCTCTGGATGCGGCGAAAGCATTTGACTCGGTAGAATGGCCTTATCTGCTGGCAGTGTTGCGAAGATTTGGGTTTGGGGAGAGATTTATTAAATGGGTCTCCTTGTTGTATAAAGCTCCTCGAGCGCAGGTGTTGGTGAACGGGGCCCTGTCCCCTTCCTTTGGCCTCCATAGGGGCACGAGGCAGGGGTGCCCACTTTCACCACTTCTCTTCGCTTTGGCCATTGAGCCATTGGCTATTAACATCAGGAAGGATCCTGCATATATGGGAATTAGAATAGGAGACAGAGAGGACCGGATAGGATTATATGCGGACGATATGGCGTTGTTCATGGCGAACCCCAATGCAACCCTCCCCAGGGCTATTTCCCTCATTAACGATTTTGGAAGGTACTCAGGGCTACTAATTAACTGGTCTAAATCGTATCTGATGCCATTGAGACAGGATAATTGTGGATGGGGTACCCAGTTTGGCGGACTGCCGGTAAGATCAGAGTTCAAATACCTAGGGATTAATATTGCTAGAGATAGCTCTAAATCGTATGGGTTAAATGTAGCACCCTTGGTCACGTATCTAAGGGACAAACTACAGGTGTGGAAGGGCCTGCCTTTATCAGTAGCAGGGCGCGTTAATTTAATAAAAATGATAGTGATGCCAAAGTTCTTGTATGTGTTGGAGCACATGGATGTGTTGGTGCCTAAAAAGCTCTTTAAACTAATAAATTCAATGTTCGCGCCGTTTGTGTGGGGGGGGGGGAGATCTAAGCTCAAGCTGTCGATTTTACAAAGACCTAAAGACGAGGCTGGGGCTGCGTTACCGGATGTTTTTCTATATTATTTGGCGGGGCAGCTCAGATACTTGATTTCATGGGTCTCCCCCCCCCTAGAGACTAATGCGGAGAATCATCTCGCTCGGGTACTGGGTTTGAAAAATCTGTGGCCGATACTGGAGCCGCATGATTTTAGACACCGCTCCCTGTTACCCTTACATAAGCTGGCGAGACGAGTCTGGCAACAGGCTAAAGATATACTGGGATATGTGGGGGTGGTGGCGGAGAGCCCGCTATGGGATAATCCGAGCTTTCCCCATTTGCACGGATTGGTAGGGAAGAGTTACTGGTCAGCTAGAGAGGTAGTCGCTCTATCACAATTGCTAACGGAAGAAGGGGTGGTAATGACGGTGAGTGAGATTCGGGCGGCATTTAACATACCGCCAGGGGATGAATTATACTGCATACAGCTGTACCATGCTCTATTAGCACAATTCCCAGTGAACTCCGTGACTCATTCCAGTTGTGACCTAGTGGTGAGGCTGAGCACGCCGTTTACAAGGGGCGTTGTCTCCCAAATTTATTCTTATCTAATGGAGGCTAAGATGCGAATGGAGCCCCTGGGGGTGGAGGATAAGTGGCGTGCGTTAATTCCACAACTCACAGCAGAGGAATGGAGGGAAGCGCAGGGCTCCCATCTGCTGGTTTCACCAGCTGCAAATAATAAACTAGTGCAACTGTACATCATACACCAATGTTATTTAACACCTGTAAAGCTGCATCGTATGGGAAGAATGGAGTCCTCACAATGTCATAGGTGTGGAGAGATGAGGGCAGACTTTATACACTTAATGTGGGGTTGTCATCGGATTCGTTGCTTTTGGGAGGAGGTGGTTACATTATTAATGGCAGTGATGGGGAGGACGATAACTTGCAGGCCTGAGATATGTTTACTGGGACTGTTAAATGAGGAGCAATGGTCATTATATGAGAAGATTTTCCTCAGAGAAACACTGTTTATGGCAAGAAAGGCGGTGGCCATGAGATGGATGGCGGATAGATCCCCGACAGTAGCGCAATGGCGCAAAATGGTTAATGACATGCTTCCATTTGAGAAAATAGTGTACAAACATCGGGGCAAGGCGGCCAAATTTAATTTGATCTGGGATGGTTGGTGCTCATCGAGTCTCACTCACTGCACAGTCCAAGGGCTGACAGCTGATCTGGCACAAGCGGGGGGTGGGAGAGGGTAAAAGACTAGGAAGAATGACATGTCCAGGTGCTCCAGGGTAGGAAATATAAGAAGATTGGAGCGAGGTGATAGAATATTGAAGTGTGGGAGTATTCTATTCTCATGATGTAATGTAATAAAAGCCGGGTTGGTTGGAATTGAGAATCCTGTAGTATGTGTGAGTGGTCTGCGAACCATGGGTTATTATGATGAATACCTGCGAGTATTCCCTTTGTATAAATTGATTCTTCTGACATATGTACTATTGAATGTGTAATGTTCTACTGATGTATGTGATGGTTTGACTCTGACAGTTACTTTTAATAAAACGAGTTTAAAAAAAAAAAACCACAATAAAGCAAAAAAGTTGCACATATTTGGTATCGCCGCGTCCGTAACGACCCCGACTATAAATCGATTACATTATTTAACCCACACTGTGAACGCCGTAAAAAATAAAATAAAAACCTATGGAAGAATTGCTGTTTTCTGTTAATCCTGACTTTAAAAACATGTGATAAAAAGTGATCAAAAAGTTGCATCTACTCTCAAATGGTACCAATAAAAACTACAAGACGTCCCGCAAAAAAACAAGACCTTATACAGCTATGTCGACGCAAAAATAAAAAAGTTATAGCTCTTCGAATGTGACAATGGAAAAATTTAGAAAATGGCTTGGTCATTAGGGCCCAGAATGCAAGCAGGGGGAAGGGGTTAATATATCTTACCATTATGTGTCAACAGCTCATGTGCAGACCTATGTGTTTCCATGGTTGCCGACTACAACCAAACCCTGTCTTAGCCTCCCTTTCATCTATCCACTACTTTTTGCTAACATACATTCAGTAGGTTAGCAAGAAGTAGGGGACAAATAGATGGAAGGATGACTACAGTATCAGACTACACAGTGTATGTTTGTAGTCTGTAACCATGGAGAAACCTAGGTCTGCGTAGGAACTGTAGACTCAAAATGGTAGGCTATTTTTAATCAAGACTATTTGCAAAGTTGCTTAATTTTTTGTTTTAGGTGTATTGAAGCAATGGAAAAATGCTTGCAAAAGTGCACATGGCCCTTTTACATGCCAATGTAGAAAACACCATCGAAAGTTTTCCTTACAATTTGCTTATAGCAACTTGTTTCAATACAAATGGCATATACTGCTCATTTAAAATGTGCGAGCTGAGAACGGCCATGGGAGACTGAGCTCAGGAGGCAGAATCAGTGATAACTTGCATAGCTTCATTTATCCTCATGGTTGCAGAGATGGATTGTCTTAGGCCTCATGCACACGACCGATTTGCACCTCGGACAGCCGCGGAGTGTCACCTGCGAGCTGACCTCAAATCACGGGCCGTGCACATGGCCGCGTGCATTCATTTCTATGAGCCTGGACCGCAAAACACGGCCGTAATAAGACATGTCCGTTCTTTTTGGCTCCTGGGCCATGCACGGACCGTGGAAACCACAGCCATTTGCATGGGCCCATTAAAATGAATGGGGCCGCAATTCACCCGCAGATTGCGGCCGCAAAAATACGTTGGTGTGCATGGGGCCTTATTTAGATTTTTATGAATTGATTTTTAAGATGTTTCTAGGAGCTGCATACATGGACACATTTATGTGCATATATCACGGCGACAGTCAGAAAGAGTGAATCTGTAGCGATGAGTGAGGGGGAAGGTATTCGGTGGCACATAGAACATTTTTGGGGATCCCTAGAGAATGATAACTCTTTTTAAGCCCTACCCATCGCAGCCAGTTTTCATTCTCTCATTTTTGTTCTTTTATCCACACCTTCCAAGAGCCATAAGTTTTTTATCGACATAGCGGTATGAGAGCTGCACAACAACGTCAGATTCGTAGCGGCTCTGAAGAGTATTACAGCTTCCTCCCACTCAAGTGGATCTCCAGCGATCAAATATTGATGGCCTATCCTGAGGAAAGGCCATCAATTTTATGTCACTGGATAGCCCCTTGGAGGTTTAAGATGGCGGACCTGGTGGGCCTTCTTCATTAGGCCCCCTGTGCCATGACAACTTATTGGCACCACATGATCGCGTATGCGGCGATGAGCCCTGAGCCCGTTCCATACGGATGGTAAAAACTGATGGCAACTAAAGACAACCGATGACAACTGACGGTTTTGTAGTAAAAATCGTGAAAAAGCCTGATGGCAACTGATAAATTTTTGCATCAGTTGTAATCACTTGAGAGACAAAAAACTGATGCTGATGCAACTGATATATGTGAACGCACCCCAATAGGGGGCAAACTAACAATCTTCTTGGATCACACATGGCCTGAGCACTCTCTCCCGCCAGTCACTTGCTGGGACAGTGTCGGTGGCGTCCGCTGTGTGTAAGGGTCAGGGTGCACCGCTGGCTGCTGCCTGTGCTGGGAGTGACTCACCAATCAGAGCCACGTTTGTAGCTTTCCCATGCTAACTTAGTGCAGGAAAGCTGCAAGCAGGGCTGTGATTGGTGAATCCGACTCACTCCACCCCCACTGCTCTCTGCCTGGTCTCGTGAGGTCAGGTGACTGGTCCAGTCCCCACTGACCAGTCAGAGAAAGTCTCAGCCAGCGTCATTCACTTGGCTCCTCCTGCTCCTAAATGGCACCAAGCTTGTGGCAGAAAAAGGGCAAGGAGTTGGTAGTGTTTAAACAACGCTTTTCTCTATGCTACTGTCCCATGACCATCACATTCCAATATAAAT